>NC_079138.1:8924327-9009327 GCF_945859705.1 Episyrphus balteatus | reverse complement strand
ACTTTAAAAGTTATATGATCACAATCGGCTGTAGTTGCAGCTAATGCCCTCGCCTCTTCCATAGCCTTGGATTCCTTGTTCTTCCTTTTAAGGTCCTTCCTGGCCTTATTCTGCTTATCAAGTTTCACTGTCTCACTTTCGCTAACATCTTTGATAAACTCCCTTTTTTGGTGAGCTTCTTTTGCTTGCTCTTGTCAGATACGTAGCCCAACGCATCACAATCGGGTGTTCAACAATATACGGTCAATTTCACAGATCCGGGAAAAAGGGACGCACACAGCAATAAATGCTTCACTTATTTTCAACTAAATTTACCACCGTCAATTACGACACACAGATTTTCTACGGAAAACCAACAACCAACAATATTCAATTCTACGGAGGAAACACAACCGCTCGATTCGAGATGCAAAATTGAACTGATTAAATAGGGAAAGATATTGAAAATAAGCTTTAACGTGTAACACCTGGTTTTCACGTTAATTCACACGGTGGGCCTACCCACAATATCGGGGCCAAAGAAAAGTAATGGCCTGTACCCCAAGGTAGTACAAGTACTACCCCAGAAGCATAGTTAGCATGTTAAGGCATGACTTACACCCTTGCTGCGGGCCGAGATCTATCTACACCTCTTACAACTAGTGATCTAAGATGTAACAGATCAGCTAGAAGTCGTTCGCTCTCGCAATTGAGAATAAACTACAGCCACCACGATGCTCCCACTAGGGGGCCTACCTCAAAGACAAGCTGGATCAAACCGACTGGCGTCAGACACCAGAAAATCTGAATGATCCAGGGGCTCCTGTCTCCCGTGGTACCAGAATATAGCCTCCGGTCGAGCTTCGCAACCGTGAAGGTTACTACCAGATGAGTACCTTAAATACCCGCGGCCTGGCAACCTCAGTGCATGCATTGCCTTCCACTAATGAGATATATTTAGTTTGGACAATGCACACAAGAAGTAAGTCAATACGACTACCAATCGCAAAAACGCCGTACAGGCTGTGAATGAAGTTAAAACGGGAAAGAAAAGCTAAAAGAAAGAAATAAGAAAAAAGTTATTAGTAAAAGTAATAAGGTATAAAGTATTAAAGTATTAAATTGTAGTATCACATTATATTCACAGCTTGTTCAAGTACCCTACAGTTCAGAGATAGACCTCTATGCCTGCGCCAATTCCCTACGTTTAGTAAATATGCTGTTTGCATATACTCTAAAAGTTTCTATAGTTTGCTCAGCAAAGAGAACGCGACTAAAATCCCAATCATTATTGAGCATTGAAATGCCCATTGCCTGCAAATCCCTATCAACAGAGTATAATGGACATCCTACCAGTACATGTTTCCAATCCTCTCTTTCGCCACATATGCAATCAGGCGACTCAGCCAAGGTTCTCTGGTGCAAAAATGCATTCAGGGAGCCATGACCAGTCAGTAAGAAGCACATGTGTAGATCAAGATTTTGGAAGCAGCACCTTACAGCATCTTCGACCCTAGGGAGAAACTCAAAAGTCGCTCTCCCGCGTTCACTATCTTCCCAATTACGTTGCCATCGATTTAGAACACAATTCTTAAGACTCTCTTTCCTATCTCTGAGATTCAACATCCTGAATTCAGAGCACTCTTCCCAGTCCGTAGAGGACTGTTCCAGTCCTTTTTTCAACTTGTAGTTGATACCCATTCGTATCAACTCCAAGTCAAGGGGTGGAGCACCAGCTAAGATTTGCATAGCTTCAGTATAAATTGTGCGACACACTGGTAGCATCCCATGGATCATTATCCTTTGACAGGATAAGATCTTTTTCCTTCCCTCAACCTTCTTAACAGTTTCGTACCATACTGGTGCACCAAATGTTGCACATGCAACAAAAAGCCCACCATATATAGTACGAGCTGCCTTCCTACTAAGACCCCAATCTTTTCTCAATATTCTTCTATAGTCGGAACGACGGCCGTCAACTTTTTCTTAACTCGAACAAGATGAGGGCCGAAGTTCATTATCTCACTCATGGCAATTCCAAGATATGTAGTTTCCTTAACATATCTCAGATTACCAAGAGTGGATGTGACAATAGGATTACGACCAGGCGATAACTTGCCTTTGAGCAACATAGTTGCCGTCTTTTCCATTGACACATCCACTCCCACAATCATAACCCATTCAATTACTCTAGCCATTGCAACACTACCAAGCCGCCCTACTCCGTCACGTGAAGTGTCTTCGACCAAAATTAACAAGTCATCTGCAAATGCTATACAACTTGTTTTCTCCATACTAGCGAGAACTGTCAACAGAGAATCCATCATCAGGTTCCAAATAAAGGGCCCTGCTATGGATCCCTGTGGGCAGCCCCGCTCAACACGCATGCTTCTACACCTATTTCTTCCAACTATCTGTCAGAGAAGTAGCTCTTCCAGAGGTCTACTTCTTCACAGCCAACTACCCTTATTTTAGAAATGACCGCTTCCCATTGAAGATAGTCAAAGGCTCCCTTGAAGTCAACAAATATGCCAAGGACATATTTGCTGTTGGAGCCTTTCACCCTCTCCATAACATGCAACCACGCATCCTCCACACTACGTCCTGGCGTGAAGCCAAACTGCAGTGAACATGGCTCAGGTATGTGTTCCATTAGTCTGTTCACCATGACTCTCTCCAGAACTTTACCAAGTACTAGAAGGAGACTGATGCCACGATAAGATCGAGGATCAGACCTGATCTACTCGTTTGACAGCAACACAATAACCTTCGCACATCTAAACTGAAGCGGAAAATAATTTTCCCTAACACACTCTGAAAAAATCACGAACAGGTATTCAGGGACTGCTGACCAAATGGCTCTCACCATTTCCCGGTCAGTCCATCAAGTCCTGGCGATTTCCTAGACTTAAGTCTGTATACTGCTTCCTCTACCTCATCAATATCAAGCTCCGGAGCCACAGAAGGTCTCTCTGATGGAGCTATTATTGAACTACATCTGGGGAAAAAGGACCTCATCAAAGCCCCAGCACAATTATCCCAAGAGATATGGGTTACACTTCCCTCTTTTAGGCTACCTATCGAAGATTCTTTCCTACCCCTGCAGATGTGATAGACCTTTCCCCAAGGATCATCGCTATATTCTTCTGCGAAAATCCGCCAATTTTCTTCCTTGGCTGAATATAACAATTGTTTATATTCAGCCGTTTTTCGCCTAAAATCTGCCCTAAGTTCGGAAAAATTCTCGTCAGACGCCCTAGCTCGCTGAAAGCGCTTCCTAAATCTGCGCAACAACTTTCTAGCATCATTCAATTCTGATGTCCACCAACTGATTCTCTTAAGGTTTTCCTTGCGGAATCTCCGAAAGAGAAGATCGTTGACATCCCACACACATTCATTCAAGCGATCGAGTTTAACATCGATGCTTAAATCTTCAAACACACTGAGTGGCATTGACTCAAGTCTGGCTTTGATTTGCTCCTGATAGAATGTCCAATTGACATTGTTCAGTTGCCAGCGCCTCTCATTCAGATCCCCCAGGACACCCCGAGTTTCGGTAAGGGGAGTAATCTCAACGATAACTTTGTTGTGGTCACTCACCCCTCTTCCCTCGAGAATTGTCCAGTGAAAGCTGAATGAGCTGTCCGCTGCACCATTCACCAGAGTCACGTCAATGTCACTCTTCCCATTTGTACTATGAAATGTGAACAGCTCGCTCGGTTGATTGATGCTGTACACATTTATTTCAACCATCCACTCCATCAATTCAACTCCCCTGCTAATTTTTCGGGACTCGGAAGAATGTCTCCTCATTTTTGAGAAACACGCTGATGAAATTGTGTTGGCATCAATTCCGAAAATTAGCGAATTGCTTCCCACTAACTCTAACACCCTATCCATGAAACCTATATAAGGATGAATCTCCTCAGAAAATTTGCAATAAATACTGCAAAGATACATCCTACCAAACTCACCTTCAACACATACACACAGACCATACTCGCTTTCAAACACTAACAACGCTTCCATGTTTACATCATTCACCACAACAGCAGCGCTGCTACTCCTGTTGGTGAATGATCGGCTTGCAGCTGGCAGTCCCCTTACACTTCCATTGGAAACATAAGGTTCCTGCAACAGCGCAAAGCTACACTTGGCGTTGCACAAAAAGACCCCAACATCTATTATCGCCCTATATGCGTCCTGACAATTTAATTGAACAATCCTGACCTTACCTGAGTTGTTATTTTGTAAATCCATTTAAGATTCTTGAAGCCGCCCTATTTACCGCTGCCTTATATAGAGGACATCTAAGTGTCAACATATCGTGACCTGCCGGGTAACCTTTGAAGGCACAATCCCTACAATGAACATCCCTCATACATCTGCGTGCAAAATGGCCCGCAAGTCCACAACACCTACATTATTCACTTTGCAGTGGCTTTGGACATAGTCCAGGCACAAACATCTGAAGCATGACATGACCAGTGGAAGGTCATCTACCCTATAAGAATAGTGCTTTATGTAGCATCTACCTACGTTTCTCAAAGTCTCTGTTACTTTTTTGCTGCACTAGGATGACATTGAGTGTGTCATCCCTCCCTAGCTTTTCCTCCCATGGTGGTGTAATTAATTTGACTTCTCAAGCCCTCTAGGTTATGCTTGTGAAGCTCCCCCAGAAATTCCGTGGATGTAATCATCCTGTTGACTCTCCTAATGATGAGTCTCGGCCTTATTTCCTTCTTGATTTCAGCTGTTAAGCCTTCCTTCTGAATTTTATCATTTCTGATAGCTAAGTCTCTTTCCCTACTAGTAGGGAATAGCACTCTATATCCTGCACTATTCTTCTCAATTGCGTGTACACGCACGCGAAGAACAGGAGCTATCTCCTCTGCAACCTTCTTCTGAACTTCCTTTGAAGTTTTCTTTTCGTTTGCACTAAATTGCAAAGCAAAAGTTTTCCTCGCCTCCTTGATGACCGGGGGAGTGGTCAAAGGCCCTACCTGCATCAACCTCTGTGCATAAGACAACCTCTGGGGGGTTGGAACCGGCTCATCCGGACCTTTACCCAAGGTCCCGTTGGGCCACAGATTTGCATCTGGGGTACCGAAATTTTCCCTTTGCGAGGGGCTGGGATTGGGGTTGCAGTCAAGACTGACATTTGTTTCCTGTCTACATTTAATTTCTTGATTTCCTCTAGTCGCCCTCTCAACCTCTCATTTTCGCATGCTATCTCAAAAACTAGTTTTTCATAATCATGCGTAATTATGATGATCTCCCCAATGCTAACTGGATCTATTTTTTTTTTCTGCAATCAATCCTACCATCTTGTCTTTTATGACACCTATTCTCCCAGACCTAGACTCCTAATGAGTCCTGTTGCCCTATCTTATCCTTTGCTTGTTTAACCTCCCTACTTTCATTTACTAACTTCTCAATATTGTTTTCAATATTAAACTTAAAGACTTCCTTACCTTTGCCTGCAGTTTGTTCAGGCAACTTCACCTCCACCACATCGCCGGGTTTTTCAACCCCCGTGGTGGCAGATGACTCCATGTCCATTTCCGTCTTTGTCTTCTTGTCAGTTTTTCCCTCCAGGGAGTTCTTTCTCGCTCTTTTAAGGGATATATCCTCCGCCTCCATGGCTTCCACGTTCTGTTCCACCATTTCTCCTTCAGTCACTTCACACACACTTTTCCCTATATACACTGGAAGAGGATGTTTAAAAGTAAATTCATCATCATCACTGATTTTGGCAGTACCAGCTACAGCCAAGGCTGCCTTTCTGGCCTTCCTGGCTTCCCGAGCCTTTTCAGCCTCTAGAGCATCTTCGCTCTTGCCGTCACTGTCACTGCTTTTTAAAAAGTCTGACACTCGCGAATCTTTTGACTTCTTTTTTTTATTTTTTATTTGCGACGACGCTCCTGAAAAATTAATTTCAGAGTCGCAGTCTGAAGAAACCGACACCATTTTATTGTCCTTTTCCATCACAAAGGCCAACCTTCTTCACCTATCGAAAAACAATTCGTCGAAAAAGGGACGTACACGGCACGAAGCAATAAACGCACAATTTCCCGAACAAACCGAAAACAACACAGCTGCACTTGTGTTCCTAGAACAACAAATTCGCTCACCAACCACTTAAATGAGTTCCTGGAATTGGAAAACAAAATTTCCCAAATCCACGCTCTAAAATTTGTATAGCCACCAGCTGCACTCGTGTTCCTGGAACAGCAATTTGCTAATTCCTCGCACTTCACCACTTTTATTATCTTTTCCGCACCAAAAATACAGCAGGTATAATTTTATACCTGTTTATAAGGGACGCGCACAACTTCACTGATCCGTAATAAAATATACCGACTCTAAACCTTTCTTCGGAAAAACCGACAACCACCAACAAGCAACAATCACGACAACAAATTCAATTTTATCGGAGCAAAGACAACCGTCCGCCACGAGATACAAAACTGAACTGAGTAAATGTAAATAGGGAAGGTCTCTCTGATGGATCTATTCTTGTAGGCGATCTAGGAAAAAAGGACCTCATCAACGCCCCAACACAATTATCCCAAGTAGTATGGGTCACACTTCCCTTTTTAATGCTACCTATCGAAGAAACTTTCCTTCCCTGCAAATGCGATAAACCGCGAAAGACCGCCAATTTTCTTCCTTGGCTGAATATAACATTTGCTTATATTCAGCCGTTTTCCGCCTAAATTCTGTCCTTAGTTCGGAAAAATTTCCATCAGACGCCTCAGAGTGGCCCGTTTTGACTTTTTTGCTTGCAAAATTAATATCTTCTAAACAAATAAAGATATCGCCACAAATTTGTATCTTGAAGGAAATTTCCAAGGCTATGGAAATTGTGAGTTTCAAAAAAAAAACTTTACAGGGTGTTTCAGAATTTGGTGTTAAAGTAAGAAGTTTTAGATAAGGTTGTAAACATAATGGTATTTTGATATACAATCGTCAAAAATCAATTTCTGAAGTAATCTGAGTTAAGTGACACAGTGGGGAAAAAGGAAAGGAACCAATTCGAGTGAAACAGTGGGGAGAATTTTTTTTATTTTTTTTTTTTTATTTGTATGCAATTTTTTATTTTTCTGTATAGAAGAGTACATTTATAATGTATTTCAGTAATATATTAGAAGTCAAACTGTGGAAAAAGATAAAAGTAACAAATTGACATATAAAAAACACTAGTTTTTTTTTTAAACTATCATCTAAGTCCGGGGTAATTTGTAATAAACTCATCATTTCTGGAGAGTATTGCTCTTTCAGATCTTTTTGGTTCCTTACATGCCTTAAGGAAGAAATAAGTGTATCCAATTATTTTGCAAGCATGTTAAATAGGTCTTCATTCTGCCGAATCCTTAAAACTTTGCACGTATTTTATCTGTACTTCTTGTAGTCTTTAATTTTGCACTCCTGGGCTTCTTCTGACAGTTCTCCAAGTAGAAGTGATTGATATTCGATGATATTTTGACTATGGACCAATATTTTGTGAAGAGTAGGCGTGAGTAGTTTTTCAGGATACTTTTTTTTAGAAGCTCTGCTGTTTTCTTAGTATAGTCTCCAAATTTAACTGCATTCACCACTTCCCTGCAATTCAAAACATTCAGTAGGTATTATTTTCAGCATCATAATAACTTCTCCATTGACTCTAGTTATTCGAGCCGTTTCATCTAATTGTTCTCCTTGAAGTGTTTCCATTATTAGTATTTCCATAGCCTTGCTTTGGTTTATCCACATCAAGTCAAAGCTCATCTCGAAAACGCGTTTGGATCGCTTGTTTTCTTCTCTTTTCCATCTCCTTATTCCCAATAGATTCATGAGAATCTTGTTCTTCTTATCGAAGGGTATACGCAAGTTTCAAAATAAATTCCATGCATCTGATTCTAGCATGCAGTGGAGATATTCCATATTGGAAGTTATGTTCATCCTCATTTGATTCATCATGATTGTTGAAGCTTTTCTGTGTCCTTCTGAATATCGGACATGACCGCGTAGACTTTGTTTCTGTCAATTCGTTTAAAAAATTTCCGTCAATCATCAAACAAATTGTTATGCGATGTATCCATTTTAAATATTTTTTTTCAACTATGCGACTGCTCTTTAAAACTTTAAATGATAATTTCATCTAAGTGTTTCATCTTTTTATACCTTAAAAATAAATACCAGCACTAAAAAATATTCAAATCCTTTTATTACTTATAATTTTATGACATCCCATGAAAACTATTTGTTTATTTTATATTAAAATATTAGAAAATTCTTAAATCCGGTAAAAAACACTTATTAATTAAAGTACTTGAATGGAATTTAATGATATCTTCCCAACAATAAATGCATAATTAATTAAAAGTTGTATAAGAGGTTTAAAAGAAATTAGCTATAAAACCCTTTCAAACAAAATTAGGTAATAAATATACATAAAATATGTTTTTCCTTTTAAATAAAAAATCATGTTATTGAAATCCACCACACACAAAACAAAGAACTCTAATTTTCCAAGATTTGATTTTCACACATGAAAAAAAAATGTAGAAAAAATGACTGACCTTATCAAATCAAATCGCTCTAGCTCAGTTGAATGCAAAAGGACGCAGCTGAGCTTTTGGATTTTTATTAAGAAATATATAAGGATTTTGAATCAGCTATGCAATTTGAAGTCGAAAAAGTGTGCAAAAAACAGTGTTTCAAAAAACATTAAATTAAACAATTAAATAATAATTTTTTACTTTTTTTTTTTTTAATTTTGGTTTAAATAATTACCATAGCATTTGAAAAAAATAAAAATCAAAACGTTTTAGAAGCTAAGAAAAAAAAATAAAAAACAGATTTTTTTTTCATAATAAAAGAATTATTAACTTTGACTTGCTCTATAAGGCACACCAATAACCTAAATTGAAATTTTTTTCAAATACTCGAGCTCCAAACATTTTTGAATCCAGTGATCTAAAAGTTTTTCATTATAGACCCACCCGAAGAATGAATATTGCAAACACTTTTGCCTAAATGGGCCATTAGTCGCTGAAAGGTTTTCCTTACGAAATTTCCGAAAGAGAAGATCGTTATCATCCCACACACACTCATTTAAGCGAACGAGTTTAACATCGATGCTTAAATCCTCAAACACACTGAGTGGCATTGACTCAAGTCTGGCTTTGATTAGCTCCTGATACAACGTCCAATTGACATTGTTCAGTTGCCAGCGCCTCTCATTCAGATCCCCCAGGACACCCCGAGTTTCGGTAAGGGGAGTAATCTCAACGATAACTTTGTTGTGGTTACTCACCCCTCTTCCCCCGAGAATTGTCCAGTGAAAGCTGAACGAGCTGTCTGCTGCACCATTCACCAGTGTCACGTCGATGTCACTCTTCCCATTTGTACTATGAAATGTGTACAGCTCGCTCGGTTGATTGATGCTGTACACATTTCTTTCAACCATCCACTCCGTTAGCTCAACTCCCCTGCTAATTTTACGAGATTCGGAAGAATGTCCCCTCATTTTTGAGAACCACGCGGATGAAATTGCGTTGGCATCAGTTCCGAAAATTAGAGAATCGCTTCCCACTTATGCACAATTTCCCGAACAAACCGAAAACAACACAGCTGCACTTGTGTTCCTAGAACAACAAATTCGCTCACCAACCACTTAAATGAGTTCCTGGAATTGGAAAACAAAATTTCCCAAATCCTCGCTCTAAAATTTTTATAGCCACCAGCTGCACTCGTGTTCCTGGAACAGCAATTTGCTAATTCCTCGCACTTCACCACTTTTATTATCTCTTCCGCGAAGGGTCACGCACCAAAAATACAGCAGGTATAATTTTATACCTGTTTATAAGGGACGCGCACAACTTCACTGATCCGTAATAAAATATACCGAGAAGATCGTTGACATCCCACACGGATGAAATTGCGTTGGCATCAGTTCCGAAAATTAGAGAATCGCTTCCCACTTACTCTAACACCCTATTCATGAAACCTATATATTGTTGAATTTCTTCAGAGAATTTGCAGTAAACACTGTAAAGATACATCCTAAAAAACTCACCTTCCACGCACACACTTAGACCATACTCACTTTCACACACTAATAACGCTCCCGTGTTTACATGATTCACCACAATAGCAGCACTGCCACTCCTGTTGGTGAATGATCGCATTGCAGCTGGCAGTCCCCTTAGGCTTCCATTGGAAAAATAAGGTTCCTGCAACAGCGCAAAGCTACACTTGGCGTTGCACAAAAAGACCCCAACATCTATTATCGCCCTATATGCGCCCTGACAATTTAATTGGATTAATTGTACCTTCATGTTTAGAATCGACTTCCCCTCCTAGCTACCTGGTCCTTATACCAAGGACACTTGTCTGACAATATCTCGTGCCCTGCCACCCAACCGTTCTTTGCACAGTCCCTTCAATGAATAGCCTTGGTGCGCATTCTGGCGATGTGCCCCTCGTTTCCACAATTCCTGCAAACAATATCCCTCGCTTTGCACCTAGCGAACATGTGATTTGTGGCCAAGCATCTCCTGCAATTAGGGATTGCCGGAAGTTCTGTAACTTCAAATGAAGAGTATTTAATAAATACTCTTCTGGCGGCCATGAAGAACTTAAAAATGCTTTCGCTACTTTCAATGATGACATCTACGAAACCCGTTCCTACTTTCCATTCTGAAACTATCCTTACATTCTTCTTAAACTCCTCTTCACTGAGGTCGGCCAAATTCTTCCTATGGAGGTCGCTAGCAAATGCTTCTACACTGAACTGCCTAAGACTCCTCTTAATCACAACTTTTGGACCTAATTTGGTGCTGAACTACCCAGTTAGACCTAGCTCCTTCATTTTGGGATGATCCAAAATTCCTACCCTTTCATTTTCCGTAGGAACCCTAACAACGAATTCGCCCTTCTTATTTGCGCCGATTGAGTGGACCCTAATCTTCCCTAGTTCAGGACCTACCGACTAGGTGAATTTAGTCCTAACGTCCTCTTCTGACTTTCCTTCTTTATTTTCTTTATTCTTATTCTTTATTTATTAACTTTGTTGTGGTCACTCACCCCTCTTCCCTCGAGAATTGTCCAGTGAAAGCTGAATGAGCTGTCCGCTGCACCATTCACCAGAGTCACGTCAATGTCACTCTTCCCATTTGTACTATGGAATGTGTACAGCTCGCTCGGTTGATTGATGCTGTACACATTTCTTTCAACCATCCACTCCATCAATTCCACTCCCCTGCTAATTTTTCGGGACTCAGAAGAATGTCCCCTCATTTTCGAATTCTACGCTGATGAAATTGCGTTGGCATCAATTCCAAAAATCAGCGAATTGCTTCCCACTAACTCTAACACCCTATCCATGAAACCTATATAAGGATGAATATCCTCAGAAAATTTGCAATAAACACTACAAAGATACATCCTACCAAACTCACCTTCAACACACACACACAGACCATGATCACTTTCAAACACTAACAACGCTTCCATGTTTACATCATTCACCACAATAGCAGCGCTGCCACTCCTGTTGGTGAATGATCGCATTGCAGCTGGCAGTCCCCTTACACTTCCATTGGAAACATAAGGTTCCTGCAATAGCGCAAAGCTACATTTGGCGTTGCACAAAAAGACCCCAACATCTATTGTCGCCCTATATGCGCCCTGACAATTCAATTGAATTAGTTGTACCATCATTTAAAAACGACTTCCCCTCCTAGCTACCTGGTCCTTGTACCAAGGACACTTGTCTGTCAACATTTCGTGTCCTGCCAACCAACCGTGCTTTGCACAGTCCCTGCAGTGAATCGCCTCATTCCCACAATTTCTACAAACTACATCCCTAGCTTTGCACCTAGCAAGCATATGGTCAGTGGCCAAGCATCTCCTGCAATTAGGGATTGCCGGAAGTTCTTTAACTTCAAATGAAGAGTATTTTATGAATACTCTTCTGGCGGCCATGAAGCACTTAAAAATGCTTTCGCTGGTTTCGATGATAACGTCTACAAAACCCGTTCCTATTTTCCATTCCGAAATTATCTTGACATTTTTCTTGAACTCCTCTTCACTAAGATGGGCCAAATTTTTCCTGTGAAGGTCCCTAGCAAATTCTTCCGTGCTTAATTGCCTAAGGCTCCTTTGAACTACCACTCTTGGACCTAATTTAGTGCTAAACGACCCAGTTAAACCTAGCTCCTTTATTTTGGGATGATCCAAAATTCCTGCTCTTTCGTTTTCTGTAGGAACCCTAACTACAAATTCGCCCTTCTTATTCCTTCCGATTGAGTGAACCCTAATCTTCCCTAATTCAGGACCTACCGACTGAGTAAATTTACTCCTGACGTCCTCTTCTGATTTTCCCTTCAGGATAAGGGAATACGTCACCTGCGGCTTGGAAACCGAAGGTGCTTTTAAACATTTATCCGAACCTACTTTCGGTGCCCTAGCCAAAGATTCTAGCTGGGGCCAAGAAGGACCCGCAGCTCCAACTCCAATTGGAACACCTACCCTCTTATTATCAATCCTTTCATCCACGATGCCCTTACTTTTTCTTGGGGCTGGCACCGGTGGACTTTTCTTAGCCGTGGAGGCTCCAAATGTTGTTCTTCCAAAGTCAACTTCCCTAGCCGTAGAGGCTTCTAAGCGTCCTTTAAGACGCTCATTCTCTCCGACCAACCGCATCACTAAGCCCTCGTAGCTTGAGCTGATTCTAATAATATCTTCCGCAACCTGCGGAACAAGGGACACAACTTTTCCAATACATGTTTTTATCTCCCCCAAATGAACGATAATATTACCTAATGAAGTCTTCGACTTACCATCATCATCCGGCTTACCAGCCACCTGGTCGGATGATACCACCTCCACCACATCGCTGGACTTGGCAGTCCCCGTGGCTTCTGGGGTCGCTGTAGCCTCTGTTTCTTCGATTTTTCCTTCGTCCTTTCCTTCGTCCTTTCTTTCGTCCTTTGCCTTGGTCCTCATTTTCTTTGAGGCGGTTGGGGCATCATCGTCAGTTCCTTCTCTCTTGTTTTTAATGGATTCTTCCTCGGCATCCATCTCCTGCACAGGAACTTCTGGGACCTTAAAATTAACGAGATTGCAATCAGCTGTAGTTGCAGCTAACGCTCTCGCCTCTTCCCTAGCCTTGGCTTCCTTATTCTTTCTTTTAAGGTAATTCCTGGCCTTATTTTCCTTATTAATTTTTATTGTTTCACTTTCACTTGCACTGGCATCTTTTATAAACTCCCTTTTTTTGGTGAGTTTCTTCACCTTCCCCTTGTCCGAAGCATTACCTAACGCGTCACAATCGGACGTTAGTCCCACAATATCGTTTTCACTCATTTTCACACAGCTGCACACAAATTCTCTCACTACACCAATCACTTAAGAGTTCCTGGAATTGGGAATCAAAATTTCCCAGTTCCTCGCTCTAATATATTATTGCCACCAGCTGCACAAATGTTCCTGGAACAGCAATTAGCTAGTTCCTTGCACTTCACCACAGCTGCACTTGTGTTCCTAGAACAACAAATTCTCTCACTACACCAACCACTTAGGAGTTCCTGGAATTGGAAGACAAAGTTTCCCAAATCCTAGCTCTAAAATTTTTATTACCACCAGCTGCACTTGTGTTCCTGGAACAGCAATTTGCTAATTCCTCGCACTTCACCACTGTTATTGCCTTTTCCGCGAAGGGTCACGCACCAAAGATAAAGCCTGTTTTTAAGGGTCGCGCACAACTTCACCGAACCGTAATAAAACCGACTTTAAACCTTTCTTTGGAAAAACCGACAACCACCAGCAAAACACCAATCACGACAACAAATTCAATTTTATCGGAGCAAAGACAACCGTCCGCCACGAGATACAAAACTGAACTGGAGTAAATAGGGACACTATTATAAGTATGCTTAACGTGCGGCACCTTGCGTTAGCATTAATCTACACGGTGGGCCTACCCACAATAACGGAGTGATAGAATCGCTTCACCACACGCCGCAGTCCAGCGAACTGGACTCCATCGTAATGGTTATTTGCAACAATACACGATTCTTTCATTAAATTTAGAGAGCTTATCTTTGGGAAATGATCACTCTTTTTAATTTTCAATAATTGTATACTTATGCCCATAATCATTTATTTTTGAATTCTTTAACAGCAGAATCCATAATCTAAGCTAGTGGTACCCAATCACTGCCGTGCGCGTATATTTGCACATAACTCACAGCCCCCACGAGCCTCCCACAAGGGGGCCTCGCCAAACTACTAGGCTATACTTTGGACTAGTCCTCCGTATAGGGGCTCCTAGTACCCGTGGTAAGCTTTTGTAATAGAAGCCTGTAACTACGAGTCAGACTGTTCAGCAAGGCTTCAAACACAAGTACGAGTACAAGTGAGTATCCTTACATCTGACATTCTTTTATCTTTACCGCTGTTACGGTAGAGAACGAGGATCCCTTGCGCAATTCTCAATCAAGTGCTTGACAATCTTGATCAATATACACGCTTTGCATTGCTTCCCCGTTACTCAGCTTATATCCTGAGATTGGTTTCACAATACATATAAATAATTTCCGTAAATTCCATTATACCATCACGACAATGGTTCCGCGCTAGGTACTTTTTCGTACTTCGCACTTGCTTCGCTTCACGTCAAAGACGTCCGACAACAAGCTATCCGGTTCGAACAGAAAACCATTCTACCTCAGTATAATGAAAATGCCGAGCCCCCGTTACTCAGAGTGTATCCTGAGATTGGTTACCACAGACATTAACTTTTGAAGGTTGAGCCCTGAGTTACGACTTCAACCTTATACCATCTAACTCTTCTTGATATGCGCGTACGCATTCAACATAGGTTGCTCGAAAGCATCCTTTTTTAACTCATAAGCGTGACACACATAAAGTGTGCCACCTTATTTCAAATTTCATCTTTCGATCATAAGTGTGACAATCTGTCACCTTATATCTTTTTTCCTGTGCTACCGAAGTACCCAACTAACAATTTTACTTCCACAAGGGTCTAACGAAGCTGTTTCGATTTTAGAAATATTGCTTGTATACGACCATAGAGAAGCCCTTTTGGCCCACCCGAGAAGCTTGATAGGCTTTAGAAGAGTCATATGCAAGTTGATTAGAGAGACTCAAAACATGTGTTTAATGCCTTATAGAAACAAGCAACATTCAAGATTTAAAAATCTGTATTACTGCTACAGGCTTTTAATTTTATTTAGAAGTTTGGAGCAGACTTGTCGAAGGCTTGTGAAAGTCTAAACGAGGTATATTCCAAATAGAATAAAGAAAAAAATATTTTTTTTTTCATTTTAAGTTTTTAATTTTATTTTTTTTTATTTTTTTCATTTTTTTGTTTGTTTTCCCATCCAGTCAAAGTTTTCTTCTGTAATTAAATGTCCAAACACAATTATATTAAGAAAAAAACTTCTTTACTTACTTGACACATTTTGCGGGATTTGAACCTCGTACGTCCTGATTGATAGTCCGGTACCGTACCCATCGAGCTACCTAGGTATATACTAAAAGAGTTTCAAATTTGAACTAGTTGAAACCAGAACTTCCTAAGGGCTTCGATTTAATTTCCTGATGAGTTGCACTTATTCACCATATTCTTAAAGAATATAGTGACCATTTGTGGTTTTTTTTTTCAAAGGTATTATGTACTCTTGGTTATTTTCTGTTTTTTTTTTTTAATGTATTGTAAAAAATTATTTAGTAAAATGCCGTCAAGCCGCATTTTTCTTAAAAATTAGAGAACTAGCTTTGTTTTGACCTTAGGGCTGGTTTGTTCACCCTCGATTATCTTTTAATCAAGGATTTTTCAATGGAATAATCCTTGATTAAAAGATAATCGACTGTGAACAAACTGGCCCTTAGATTAAAAATCTAAAATGTCCATTTTATTTTCGAATAAGTAGAGAAGATTAAAATCTTGTTTTCCTTTCTTCTCCACTTATATACTCCAAATTGGTAAATAAATCATCTTTAATATCACTATTTTAAACCAACTACCGATATAAAAAGATTCACTTTTTCATTTATTTATTTATAACAATGAATAAGAAAACCAAAAATGGTCACCATAATCGCGCTTATCAAAATATTTCTTATTCTCATGTGTTTGTCTGACAGTTTACAAAATTTAGCTTGTACTCACTTT
Source organism: Episyrphus balteatus (assembly GCF_945859705.1). Taxonomy (NCBI): domain Eukaryota; kingdom Metazoa; phylum Arthropoda; class Insecta; order Diptera; family Syrphidae; genus Episyrphus; species Episyrphus balteatus. The sequence goes on along the minus strand of NC_079138.1, from coordinate 8,993,159 downwards.
CACAGGGCTTCTACAAATAAAATTAGTGAACCTAACTTCGCTTAGGTAAACTCATAAAACTAAATGCTTTTTTCAATGTTTTGCTTGTGATTAAAGGGCTTCTACATATATAAATAGATAACCCTTAATTTCTCTAAGGCAAACATATAAAACTAAAAGCTTTTCGCGCATGCGCCTGAAATTGAATTTCTTTTTTTCTTATACAGAGATACAAAATATAAGTCGTTATATTTGAAAGTGATATAAATCATGTTTTGTATTATTTTCAATCAAAGACAAAACAAAGACAAAAAAAAACAATTTATTTCGATCAAATATTAAAATGTTGTAACTATAACACATCTATTTTGTAGAATATTTGTTAAAAAAGACAAAACTGTTTAACTGCGGTTTATTTGAAATTTAACGTAATGGTTTTTTTTTATGAATATGTTTAACGGCTCACAAAATTATTGAGATAGTTTCGGTTATATACAATTATAAAAATAAATGCATTTAAGGCAATTGTATAGTTTGTAGTTCAACCATACTTAAATACCTATCTAAGTCATTTTGAATCTGATAATTTTCGGACTGGATTAAAAAAAAAATAATACATAGCATTCATAAGGATTTTGTAAGCAGTTCTAATACAATTTCATTGGAAAAGCCATTTAAAGGAAGTCATTTAATGGCTTTTATTTCTTGTGCTTCTACAATGGAATTTCATGTGGCCTTATTGAAATTTAAACGAAATGTTTACATTAATAACGAAGAAAAAAATAACAAAAATAATAAAAAATTATTAAAATTATTTTTATTTTAAGTGGAGTGATTGAATATAATTCAATATAAGTTCAAGTGACCTCAACTCCAAAAATTAATAAAGCGTTTCGCCCAGGTACGACAGTGGGCTCATCAGTTAGATCTGTCGTACCCTTACTAAGACGCCTTATTTTGGTCGATGTTTACCGACACTATATAAAACTCACAGCATAAATATACTGTGAATTATAATATTCTAAGGGAATTTGTTTAAATTCAGACACTTAGAAAATGTATGCCCGTGGTCAGGCTTATATAATAACGAAGAAAAAAATAACAAAAATAATAAAAAATTATTAAAATTATTTTTATTTTAAGTGGAGTGATTGACTATAATTCAATATAAGTTCAAGTGACCTCAACTCCAAAAATTAATAAAGTGTTTCGCCCAGGTACGACAGTGGGCTCATCACAGTATATTTATGCTGTGAGTTTTATATAGTGTCGGTAAACATCGACCAAAATAAGGCGTCTTAGTAAGGGTACGACAGATCTAACTGATGAGCCCACTGTCGTACCTGGGCGAAACGCTTTATTAATTTTTGGAGTTGAGGTCACTTGAACTTATATTGAATTGTTTACATTAATGCTTGTACAAATTTTTAAATTCCACTTGCACTAGGTTTCTAGGAAGCGTTAAACGAAAGTTTAGCCTCGAAAGTTTTAATTTTCGATTCACAAACTAAATACAAGCCCTGTAGAGATAATAACTGCGAGTGCGAGAAATTAAAGATCCTAACCCTATGGAAGAAAAATTGTTAGTTGGGTAGTCACCTCGTTATCCCTCTGGTGGATTATCCGAAGATAAAAACCACTCTGAACCATCTTGTAGGCAATTAGTTTCGGTATTTGTCGTGTCACTTCGTGAAACACTAACAAATACCTACTTAACCCCCAAGCCACGATAAGGCTGCCTACACTTGGGGGAGTAAATAGGGACAGATATTGAAAATAAGCTTTAACGTGTAACACCTGGTTTTCACCTTAATTCATACGGTGGGCCTACCCACAATATCGGGGCCAATGAAAGGTAATGGCCTGTACCCCAAGGTAGTACGAGTACTACCCCAGTACCATAGTTAGCATGTTAAGGCATGACTAACACCCTTGCTGCGGGCCGAGATCTATCTACACCTCTTACCACTAGTGATCTCAGATGTAACAGATCAGCTAGAAGTCGTCCGCTCTCGCAATTGAGAATAAACCACAGCCACCACGATGCTCCCACTAGGGGGCCTACCTCTAAGACAGTCTGGATCAAACCGACTGGCGTCAGACACCAGAAAATCTGAATGATCCAGGGGCTACTGTCTAACGTGGTACCAGAATATAGCCTCCGGTCGAGCTTCGCAACCGTGAAGGTTACTACCAGATGAGTACCTTAAATACCCGTGGCCTGGCAACCTCAGTGCATGCATTGCCTTCCACTAACGAGGTACATTTAGTTTGGACAATGCATACAAGAAGTAAGTCAAACGACTACCAATCGCAAAAATGCCGTACAAGCTGTGAATGAAGTTAAAACAGAAACTAAAGCTAAAAGAAGGAAAAAGAAGAAAGTTATTAGTATTAGTAAAAAAAATAAGTAAAATATAAAATATTAAGTGTATAAGATAGTATTCACAGAATGCTCAAGTACCCTACAGTTCAGAGATAGACCTCTATGCCTGCGTTAATTCCCTACGTTTAGTAAATATGCTGTTTGCATAAACTCTAAAAGCTTCTCTAGTTTGCCCAGAAAAGAGAACACGACTAAAATCCCAATCACTATTGAGCATTGAAATGCCCATTGCCTGCAAATCCCTATCAACAGAGTATAGTGGACATCCTACCAGTACATGCTTCCAATCCTCTCTTTCGCCACATATGCAATCAGGCGACTCAGCCAAGGTTCTCTGGTGCAAAAATGCATTCAGGGAGCCATGACCAGTCAATAAGAAGCACATGTGTAGATCAAGATTTTGGAAGCAGCACTTTAAAGCATCTTCGACCCTAGGGAGAAACTCAAAAGTCGCTCTCCCTCGTTCGCTATCTTCCCATCTACGTTGCCATCTATTAAGAACACAATTCTTAAGTCTCTCTTTCCTATCTCTGAGATTCAACATCCTGAATTCAGAGCACTCTTCCCAGTCCGTAGAGGACAGCTCCAGTCCTTTTTTTAACTTGTAGTTGATACCCGTTCGTATCAACTCCAAGTCAAGGGGTGGAACACCAGCTAAGATTTGCATAGCTTCAGTATAAATTGTGCGACACACTGGTAGCATCCCATGGATCATTATCCTTTGACAGGATAAGATCTTTTTCCTTCCCTCAACCTTCTTAGCAGTTTCGTACCATACTGGTGCACCAAATGTTGCACATGCAACAAAAAGCCCATCATATATTGTACGAGCTGCCTTCCTACTAAGACCCCAATCTCGCGTAAGCATTCTTCGAACAGTCGGAACGACGGCCGTTAACTTGTTCTTAACTCGAACAAGATGAGGGCCGAAGTTCATTCTCTCACTCATGACAATTCCAAGATATGTAGTTTCCTTAACATATCTCAGATTACCAAGAGTGGATGTGACAATAGGATTACGACCAGGCGATAACTTGCCTTTGAGCAACATAGTTGCCGTCTTTTCCATTGACACATCCACTCCCACACTCATACCCCATTCAATTACCCTAGCCATTGCAACACTACCAAGCCGCCCTACTCTGTCACGTGAAGTGTCTTCGACCAAAATTAACAAGTCATCAGCAAACGCTATACAACTTGTTTTCTCCATACTAGCGAGAACTGTCAACAGAGAATCCATCATCAGGTTCCAAATAAAAGGTCCTGCTATGGATCCCTGTGGGCAACCCCGCTCAACACCAATGGTTCTACACCTATTCCTTCCAATTATCCTAGCACTTCTGTCAGAGAAGTAGCTCTTCCAGAGGTCTACTTCTTCACAGCCAACTTCCCTTATTTTACACTTCCCTCTTTGATGCTACCTATCGAGGATTCTTTTCTACCCCTGCAGATGCGATAAACCTTTCCCCAAGGATCATCGCTATGCTCTTCAGCAAAAGTCCGCCAATTTTCTTCCTTGGCTGAATATAACAATTGTTTATATTCAGCCACTGAGTGGCATTGACTCAAGTCTAGCTTTGATTTGCTCCTGATACAATGTCCAATTGACATTGTTCAGTTGCCAGCGCCTTTCACTCAGATCCCCCAGGACACCCCGAGATTCGGTAAGGGGAGTGATCTCAACGATAACTTTGTTGTGGTCACTCACCCCTCTTCCCTCGAGAATTGTCCAGTGAAAGCTGAATGAGCTGTCCGCTGCACCATTCACCAGAGTCACGTCAATGTCACTCTTCCCATTTGTACTATGGAATGTGTACAGCTCGCTCGGTTGATTGATGCTGTACACATTTCTTTCAACCATCCACTCCATCAATTCCACTCCCCTGCTAATTTTTCGGGACTCAGAAGAATGTCCCCTCATTTTCGAATACCACGCTGATGAAATTGTGTTGGCATCAATTCCAAAAATCAGCGAATTGCTTCCCACTAACTCTAACACCCTATCCATGAAACCTATATAAGGATGAATATCCTCAGAAAATTTGCAATAAACACTACAAAGATACATCCTACCAAACTCACCTTCAACATACACACACAGACCATGCTCACTTTCAAACACTAACAACGCTTCCATGTTTACATCATTCACCACAATAGCAGCGCTGCCACTCCTGTTGGTGAATGATCGCATTGCAGCTGGCAGTCCCCTTACACTTCCATTGGAAACATAAGGTTCCTGCAATAGCGCAAAGCTACATTTGGCGTTGCACAAAAAGACCCCAACATCTATTGTCGCCCTATATGCGCCCTGACAAATCAATTGAATTAGTTGTACCATCATTTAAAAACGACTTCCCCTCCTAGCTACCTGGTCCTTGTACCAAGGACACTTGTCTGTCAACATTTCGTGTCCTGCCAACCAACCGTGCTTTGCACAGTCCCTGCAGTGAATCGCCTTGGTGCACATTCTGGCAAAGTGACCCTCATTCCCACAATTTCTACAAACTACATCCCTAGCTTTGCACCTAGCAAGCATATGGTCAGTGGCCAAGCATCTCCTGCAATTAGGGATTGCCGGAAGTTCTTAAACTTCAAATGAAGAGTATTTTATGAATACTCTTCTGGCGGCCATGAAGCACTTAAAAATGCTTTCGCTGGTTTCGATGATAACGTCTACAAAACCCGTTCCTATTTTCCATTCCGAAATTATCTTGACATTTTTCTTGAACTCCTCTTCACTAAGATGGGCCAAATTTTTCCTGTGAAGGTCCCTAGCAAATTCTTCCGTGCTTAATTGCCTAAGGCTCCTTTGAACTACCACTCTTGGACCTAATTTAGTGCTAAACGACCCAGTTAAACCTAGCTCCTTTATTTTGGGATGATCCAAAATTCCTGCTCTTTCGTTTTCTGTAGGAACCCTAACTACAAATTCGCCCTTCTTATTCCTTCCGATTGAGTGAACCCTAATCTTCCCTAATTCAGGACCTACCGACTGAGTAAATTTACTCCTGACGTCCTCTTCTGATTTTCCCTTCAGGATAAGGGAATACGTCACCTGCGGCTTGGAAACCGAAGGTGCTTTTAAACATTTATCCGAACCTACTTTCGGTGCCCTAGCCAAAGATTCTAGCTGGGGCCAAGAAGGACCCGCAGCTCCAACTCCAATTGGAACACCTACCCTCTTATTATCAATCCTTTCATCCACGATGCCCTTACTTTTTCTTGGGGCTGGCACCGGTGGACTTTTCTTAGCCGTGGAGGCTCCAAATGTTGTTCTTCCAAAGTCAACTTCCCTAGCCGTAGAGGCTTCTAAGCGTCCTTTAAGACGCTCATTCTCTCCGACCAACCGCATCACTAAGCCCTCGTAGCTTGAGCTGATTCTAATAATATCTTCCGCAACCTGCGGAACAAGGGACACAACTTTTCCAATACATGTTTTTATCTCCCCCAAATGAACGATAATATTACCTAATGAAGTCTTCGACTTACCATCATCATCCGGCTTACCAGCCACCTGGTCGGATGATACCACCTCCACCACATCGCTGGACTTGGCAGTCCCCGTGGCTTCTGGGGTCGCTGTAGCTTCTGTTTCTTCGATTTTTCCTTCGTCCTTTCCTTCGTCCTTTCTTTCGTCCTTTGCCTTGGTCCTCATTTTCTTTGAGGCGGTTGGGGCATCATCGTCAGTTCCTTCTCTCTTGTTTTTAATGGATTCTTCCTCGGCATCCATCTCCTGCACAGGAACTTCTGGGACCTTAAAATTAACGAGATTGCAATCAGCTGTAGTTGCAGCTAACGCTCTCGCCTCTTCCCTAGCCTTGGCTTCCTTATTCTTTCTTTTAAGGTAATTCCTGGCCTTATTTTCCTTATTAATTTTTATTGTTTCACTTTCACTTGCACTGGCATCTTTTATAAACTCCCTTTTTTGGTGAGTTTCTTCACCTTCCCCTTGTCCGAAGCATTACCTAACGCGTCACAATCGGACGTTAGTCCCACAATATCGTTTTCACTCATTTTCACACAGCTGCACACAAATTCTCTCACTACACCAATCACTTAAGAGTTCCTGGAATTGGGAATCAAAATTTCCCAGTTCCTCGCTCTAATATATTATTGCCACCAGCTGCACAAATGTTCCTGGAACAGCAATTAGCTAGTTCCTTGCACTTCACCACAGCTGCACTTGTGTTCCTAGAACAACAAATTCTCTCACTACACCAACCACTTAGGAGTTCCTGGAATTGGAAGACAAAGTTTCCCAAATCCTAGCTCTAAAATTTTTATTACCACCAGCTGCACTTGTGTTCCTGGAACAGCAATTTGCTAATTCCTCGCACTTCACCACTGTTATTGCCTTTTCCGCGAAGGGTCACGCACCAAAGATAAAGCCTGTTTTTAAGGGTCGCGCACAACTTCACCGAACCGTAATAAAACCGACTTTAAACCTTTCTTTGGAAAAACCGACAACCACCAACAAAACACCAATCACGACAACAAATTTAATTTTATCGGAGCAAAGACAACCGTCCGCCACGAGATACAAAACTGAACTGGAGTAAATAGGGACACTATTATAAGTATGCTTAACGTGCGGCACCTTGCGTTAGCATTAATCTACACGGTGGGCCTACCCACAATAACGGAGTGATAGAATCGCTTCACCACACGCCGCAGTCCAGCGAACTGGACTCCATCGTAATGGTTATTTGCAACAATACACGATTCTTTCATTAAATTTAGAGAGCTTATCTTTGGGAAATGATCACTCTTTTTAATTTTCAATAATTGTATACTTATGCCCATAATCATTTATTTTTGAATTCTTTAACAGCAGAATCCATAATCTAAGCTAGTGGTAGGGGGCCTCGCCAAACTACTAGGCTATACTTTGGACTAGTCCTCCGTATAGGGGCTCCTAGTACCCGTGGTAAGCTTTTGTAATAGAAGCCTGTAACTACGAGTCAGACTGTTCAGCAAGGCTTCAAACACAAGTACGAGTACAAGTGAGTATCCTTACATCTGACATTCTTTTATCTTTACCGCTGTTACGGTAGGGAACGAGGATCCCTTGCGCAATTCTCAATCAAGTGCTTGACAATCTTGATCAATATACACGCTTTGCATTGCTTCCCCGTTACGTTAGTAGGAATCTCGTTAATCCATTCATGCGCGTCACTAATTAGATGACGAGGCATTTGGCTATTTTTTTTTTTTTTTTTTTTTTTTTTTTTGCTATGTGGGAAACTAATGTTCACTGCTGAGGTAATCGATTTCAGCGAGTAGTGTTGGACTCTCACCAACCAAAACCACATATTCAAATGCGATGTTATTGCATGAGCCGCCTTCTTTCTCGCTGCGGATTTCTTGATGTTGTGGGGGCGAGTTCCCCAGAGAATGTGACGTAGTTAGCCAACTCCTGTTCTAACCACACTGGTCATCTTATTCCACCTGTTCCAATTGGTAGAACTTCCTTGTAGCACTCTTGTTGTTATTCCGGATAAGAGTTTCTTCGTTAACCCAAGGCGCTGCAAGTACTCGGCTGACTTTGATGCCCATATTCCTCTCCATGAGATGGTACCTGTCGAAAAGGAGATGTCTGTTGTTCTAACATTGTTCGTGGTCGCTAATTGGTTGACCAAGTCGGTGTTATCAGCATAATAGGACTTTTTCCTTTCGTGTGCACTATTAATTGACGTTGCTCCACTCACAACTTGGGAGTCGATGACATGGACTCTACCATCCTTAGTCGCCACGATATCTGGTTTTCTAAGGCCCTCCACCGTATGTATATGTGGCTCTTCCTGCACTCTATATCCCTTGTCCTTCAGTCCATGAACCAGTGTCTTACATACTGCATTATGTCTTCTTATGCGACCACCATGTGTTCGGTGACAGCCTTGGATGACATGTGCAGCTGTTTCATCTAAATTGCAACCTGCTCGACACCGAACATCACTACGAGTTCTCCTGAGGCCTCTCGTAGTTCGAATCCGGGTTGGAAGACAGTTGACTCGAACATGGATATTTTGGATGAATTCACTACCTGGGACAGCAAAAAGGCTATTCTCCATCCACACGGTCGAAAGCTTAGACTTAGCGGCTTCCCTTATCTCAGTACCATCTGTTGATCCGTATAGGCTTTCAGCCCACCATTTCTCCCTATCCATCTTCGTGTATAGTGTGACTCCGTCTTTTATAAGAACCTTGTGACTCCATTCCAGCTTATGGGATACCCAATGTCCCTGTGATACAGCTCTAACCGCCGATGATGAGGAAGATGCCATGTTCTGGTATCTAGACAGTACTAATCCCGGTACACTGGTTGTTAACGCTGGTATTCCAAGACCTACATCAGCAATCGACGCATGGAAGTATCCCAAAGCCACATCAGCTGGAAGCCTGAGCCACTTTCTTACACTCGCTCGAATAGTTTTATCCATTGTTTTTAGCCTATCCATGGTGACAGTTGACAGAACTAATTTATGGAATAATCTAGGGATGAGGAAGCTCCGTAATATCTTAAGCCTTTGCTGAGGTTTTAAAGGAGCCTTGCTCAGACTTTCGATATACGGAGCTAAATCGTGTCCAGCCTTCTTTGGACCAATCGGTCTTATGTCCACACCAAGATATTTCCATTCATGTGATGATGCTAATTGGGGGACTGGTCCATTCTTCAAGTAGAATTGTTTTTGGCTTAGGACTTTGTATGTTTTGTTCTTCCCATCCGGAACAATCGAGACCGCTCCACACTTCAAGGTGTTCATTAGTAGACCTTTCTCTTCAGCCTTCGATTCCAATAGGTTCAGGGATGTCTGCATACCATGCCTTGTAGATGTTAATAAGATGATGTCGTCAGCATAGGCAAAGGCATTAATTCTGTTGTCATTTATGCCATATCCAACTTCCGAAGGTATTACTGCCAACACGTCGTCAACTATCATACAAAATATGTACGCAGACAGTGGATCTCCCTGCTTAACTCCTCTTTGCACCCTTATTTCTTGCGACCTCTCACCATTACTCTCGATAACAGTCGTTGATAATTAGTATGCTCTTGTGATGTAATTGTTGAAGGCAGATGGTAGGCCTCTTCGTCTTAACATTTCACTAATTGCATGATGGCTAACGCTGTCAAATGCCTTGGCTACATCAAGTGACGCGATGTGTACCTCCTTAAGGTTGCGTCTCGAATCATCCAAAACTGTAGCTAGTACCGCAAGATTCTCCGCGCATCCATCCTCTAAGCACCTTTGTTTCTCGTCAATTAGGTCACTTGATCGTAGTCTAGTGGCGAAAATCTTGTGCATTTGCCTTACTGCAACCGACGTAATGCTTATTGGTCTGAAGTGGCCTGGTTCTGATGCTCCAGACTTTTTGGGTACAAAAATTGTTCTACTCGTCATGAGTTCCGCTGGGAATCCACCATTTTCCATAATTACATTAAAAAATAACGCACGAACTTTTGCAGGAACAGACCGCCATTGTCTTGGTGATATACCATCTAGACCAGGTTCTGATGATAGTGAAATGTTGGTGTTAGTCACTTCTTCTTCCGTAATGGCCGTCCATATGTTCTGCAAGTCAGGGTTTGGTCGAACTCGTGCGTTTTTTTCTCGTATAGGAACTGATGGTTCTTCGAAGATTGGTTTCCAATACTCACATAAGGATGTCATAGTGGGGAGTTCCGAATCTACTGGGCCATCCAGAGCCAATTTTGCCGCTGCTCCCGTGTCCTTCTTAAATAACGACTGCATCCGGGCATATTCTTTTCGTCTCTGCCTCCATCTGGGTATGGCGTTATTTGTCCTTACTACTCTCACCGTGTTTGTTGCTCGTCTTCGTATCGGTGGGGGAAATACTGTTCGCAGCCAAATAGAGCAGTTAGTTTACACGTCCATATTATCCAGTCGTAACCTCGCAAGATCAATAAGCTCTGTAGTTCGGAACTCTTGGAAACCTTCAAGCCCAATAATGAGGTGTTTTATGGCTTCTTTAATAGGGTTGGTGGTCGCTGGTTGTTCATTGGTGTTGTCTTCCAGGTCTAATTCTCGATTCGATATGTTGTCGTCTTCTCGTGTGGTGTTTTCTTCTTCTACAAATGCTGAATCTACATAATCTTTGTATGATGGCTTTCTCCTTACTCCTTTGATAGCTTCGAGTGACCGTCCAGGCATTCTCTGGTGTAAGTATTGATTGATGAATCGAGCACCATTTCTTATTCCTTCTGCTTCAATCCTTGCCATCATACGCAGCTCTTCTTAACACCATTGTTTCTTCACTCGTTCGACAACAATTTCTTCGTTCCTCTCGTCTGGATGTGCGGATCTCACGTGAACACCAAGGCCTCTCTTATTCTTAAAAGTTCTCTGACAATATCGGCACCTTACACTTTCTTGTTGTGACCCAGATGGTTGCGAGTCTGGTACCGGATCTGGTGGAACTCCTTCCTCAGGTGGGGAATCATTCGTTGACTTCGCCACAAGCTCTGCTGGCTCGGTGCTCCGAGGCTTACACCGAGTGAATTTTCCGTTTTTATTCACTATGTTTTTTGGGCCAACAGTTTTTAGACGTGTAGAGCTGGCAACCCCACATGCCTATGGGCTAGAGAGCCCAACCTCCTCCAGTTGTATAGGTTAAATGCCACCCGTAGATGTGAAGGCAGGTACATGAAGTTAGTAATGCTGATGAATTACCTCGTTCTCACAAATAACCTAGAGATCCAGTTGCTGTTAACTCCTTAGATCCACGTTGTGTCTTACTTATTGGTCGTCCCCTTTTAGAAGAGTGGTAGGCTAGGTTTTTTCACTTCGCCAGGTCTCAATTCTATATTAGGGCTTATCCAGCAGTCGCCACGTGGAGGCTAGTAAGACATGTAACTATGACTCTTGGTACTCTTTTAGCAAGGTTCCGAGCTCCTCGCAAGGAGCAGGAGAAGAAGTTCTCCCTGGACTAGCATTCAAATCAACGGCTATGGCAACCTCGACTCCCAGCAGACACACAATAGCTATATTATCGTGGGCCCACGCTTCTTAGTCTACAGTCACCGTCTCTGCCAAGGTTCCGACACAGCTGTACACCGCAGGGATCCCACTTTACGAGATATCCAGAGTACAGCCGGCGAGATCTCCGCTCCTTACAGTCTACATCTATGACAACGTACACTACCCCAGGGAGTAGTATCATAACCAAACAGTGATTCGGGCACAGATATAGCCACCCCACGTAAGTGGGGTTACTCCCGCCGTTGACCCGCGCTTACTTGAATTTCTTCACTTTGACATTCAGAGCACTGGGCAGAAATCACATTGTGTCAACACCCGTTAGGGCCATCACAATGCTTTGTTTTAATTAGACAGTCGGATTCCCCAAGTCCGTGCCAGTTCTGAATTGATTGTTAATTGATAGTCGTTATAAATCAAAAGAAAATACCTTGCGATATATCTTAAGATTTTTAGCAAGAAATTTCCACAATTGGTTACGTAAACTACTATCCGGGGAACAAAATTCAAATTTCAAGAATTCAGCTAGTAGTGTTGGACCCTCACCATCCAAAATCACATATTCACATGCGATGTTATTACATGAGCCGCCTTCTTTCTCGCTCCGGATTTCTTGATGTTGCGGGGGCGTGTCCCCAGAGTATGTGACGTAGTTAGCCAACTCCTGTTCTAACCACACTGGTCATTTTGTTCCACCTGTTTCAATTGGTAGAACTTCCTTGTAGTACTCTTGTTGTTATTCCGGCTAAGAGTTTCTTCGATAACCCAAGGCGCTGCAAGTATTCGGCCGACTTTGATGCCCATATTCCTCTCCATGAAATGGTACATGTCGAAAGGGAGATGTCTGTTGTTCTGATATTATTCGCAGCTGCTAGCTGGTTGACCAAGTCGGTGTTGTTAGCATAGTAGCACTTTTTTCTTTCGTGTGCGCTATTAATCGATGTTGCTCCACTCACAACTTGGGAGTCGATGACATGGACTCTACCATCTTTAGTCGCCACGATATCCGGTTTTCTAAGACCCTCCACTGTATGTATATGAGGCTCTTCCTGCACTCTGTATCCTTTGTCTTTAAGTCCATGAACCAGTGTCTTGCATACTGCATTCTGTCTTCTAATACGACCACCATGCGTACGATGACAGCCCTGGATGACATGTGCAGCTGTTTCCTCCATATTGCAACCTGCTCGACACCGAACATCACTACGAGTTCTCCTAGGCCTCTCGTCGTTCGAATCCGGGTTGGAAGCTCCGTAATATTATCAGTCTTTGCTGTGGTTTAAAGGAGCCTTGCTCAGACTTTCCATATACGGAGCCAAATCGTGTCCAGCCTTCTTTGGCCCAATTGGTCTAATGTCCACACCGAGGTACTTCCATTCATGGGATGACGCCAATTGGGGAACTGCTCCATTCTCCACTAGACCGAAGTCTAGTAGCGAAGATCTTGTGCATCTGCCTTACTGCAACCGAAGTAATGCTTATTGGTCTGAAGTGGCCTGGTTCTGAAGCTCCAGACTTTTTGGGTACAAAAATAGTCCTACTTGTCATGAGTTCCGATGGGATTCCACCATTTTCCATAATTATATTAAAGAATAACGCACGTACTCTTGCAGGAACATTATTTTATTTTATATTATTTTATTTTATTTTATTTTATTTTATTTTATTTTATTTTATTTTATGTTATTTTATTTTATTTTTTTTTATTTTATTTTATTTTATTTTATTTTATTTTATTTTATTTTATTTTATGTTATTTTATATTATTTTATTTTATTTTATTTTATTTTATTTTATTTTATTTTATTTTATTTTATTTTATTTTATTTTATTTTATTTTATTTTATTTTATTTTATTTTATTTTATTTTATTTTATTTTATTTTATTTTATTTTATTTTATTTTATTTTATTTTATTTTATTTTGTTTTATTTTATTTTATTTTATTTTATTTTTTTTTTATTTTATTTTGTTTTGTTTTGTTTTGTTTTGTTTTGTTTTGTTTTGTTTTGTTTAATTTAATTTTATTTTATTTTATTTTATTTTATTTTATTTTATTTTATTTTATGTTATTTTATATTATTTTATTTTATTTTATTTTATTTTATTTTATTTTATTTTATTTTATTTTATTTTATTTTATTTTATTTTATTTTATTTTATTTTATTTTATTTTATTTTATTTTATTTTATTTTATTTTATTTTATTTTATTTTATTTTATTTTATTTTATTTGATTTTATTTTATTTTATTTTATTTTATTTTATTTTATTTTATTTTATTTTATTTTATTTTATTTTATTTTATTTTATTATAATGTCACTCTTCCCAACTGAACTGGAGAATGTGTACGATTCACTAGGAACGTTGACAGCGCGGATGCTGTTTCTGGCAATCCATTCGCTAATCCTGTTACCCCTCTGGATTTTTACAGATTCGGACGTATGTCCTCTTATCTTACTAAACCACAGAGGAGAAACAGCATTTGCGTCTAGACCAAAAACAGTAGGCGCACCCCCAACAATTTCCAGTACCTGGTCCAAATACTCCAGATATGGTTCTACTTCGTCTGAAAATTTGCAGTATATACTGCATAAAACAACCCTACCAAAATTTCCCTCGACATTTAAACAGACTCCCCACTCACTTTCATTCAAGACGAAGCACTCGGTGTGGAAGTCGTTAACAATAATAGCAGCATTGCCACCAGAGATGGCAGAGTAGATTACGTCAGGTAATCTACTCGGTTAACTACGCGTAGTTAATCGAATAAACTACTCGCTTGATTTGTTTCATGTACTACCTACATTTGCTACATAAAAAACGTTATATTTCAAAAATATTAAAAAATAAATAGCTGTGTTTTCGTGAGAATTTGGTTTCGTAAAGTAAAACCTTTTCAAAGAAACCACCCCAAGTCCATCTGGTTTCAAATATTCTATTCAAATTTACACTATCACAGCTATGTATTTCGATTTGAATAAGACTTTGACAATTTGGTGGTAAAATTGGCATTTCAAACTACATTTTGACGTCTAGCGCTACGTCTGCTACATTTAATTACGTTAACTACATTAAACTACGTTATCTACCTCATTTATGTAGTAGACGTAACAAATGTAGGAAATCAAAAAAAATCCAATTTTTGCCATCTCTGATTGCCACTCTTACTGGTAAACGACTTCATGTGCGCTGGGAGGTTTTTTACACCCCTGAAAGACACGTATGGCTCTTGGAGTAATGCAAAACTGCAACAAGACTCCGTCATTGCCTGCCCTAAATCCCTCATTGAATCCTTAGACCTATTGCAATTTAATTGGAATATCCTAACCTTCCCTAAAGTGTAATTTTGTGCTTCCATATTAATGGTTAGCATTCCTCCTAGCTACCGCCGCCGCAGAAAAAACTGGACATTCCTTTGTCAACATCAGATGTCCAGCAGCTTGGCCCCTGAAATCACAATCTCTGCAATGTATCCCATTGCAGCAGTTCTTGCTGGTGTGACCCGCTTGGCCACACCTGTTGCAGAAGTACTGCTTCTGCCTACAATTGGCTATTAAATGATCCATACTGAGACATTCGAAGCATGTCTGGATCAAGCTGTGCTCCCTTATAACGAAAGAAAAGTACTTGATATAGCACCTACCATCCTTGACCAAGCGTGTGGCCACTCTATCGCTGCACTCCAACATAAAGTTGACATTGCCCTCTTCGATTTGCTGTACCGTGTGAACACGGACACCCAGTGAAGGACCCACCTGCTCAACTATTTTCTTCCTAATGCTGCCTACATGCTCTTTAGCCGTAATGGTATCATGTACGGACCATGTCTCTCGTGGTTTTTCCACTTTCTTGGGGGGTGTTACTAGTTTTTTGGGGACACTTGCCGTGCTCATCACCTGAGCATATGATGGCCTACTCGTCGAATCCAACCCTAACGGAACCCCTAGCGAACCTATCTTAGGAATTTTTTGGCGTGGAGCCGGAATTGGTGCCTTGACGGAAACAACCTTCTTAACTATGTTTTCACTTTTAACTTTAAGCCTCTCATTTTCAGCGACTTACTGGAGAATGAGAGATTCGTAATCCCCTGCAACTTTGAGGAAACCTACTCCATCTGGATAACCAACTAGTGCCCTAACTAAATCGATTTTTATAATGCTAAGAGATTTTAATGTATACTTCATATCAACTATTACCTTTACATCATTCGGCTTACCAGGCACCTGGTCAGATGATACCACCTCCACCACATCGCTGGACTTTGCAGTCCCCGTGGCTTCTGGGGTCGCTGGAGCTTCGGTTTCTTCGACCTTTCCTTCGTCCTTTCCCTTGGTCCTCATTTTCTTTGAGGCGGTTGGGGCATTATCGTCCGTTCCTACTGCTCTTTCATTTTTGATGGATTCCTACTCGGCATCCATTTCCTGTACATGCTCCTGCACAGGAACTTCTGGGACTTTAAAAGTTATATGATCACAATCGGCTGTAGTTGCAGCTAATGCCCTCGCCTCTTCCATAGCCTTGGATTCCTTGTTCTTCCTTTTAAGGTCCTTCCTGGCCTTATTCTGCTTATCAAGTTTCACTGTCTCACTTTCGCTAACATCTTTGATAAACTCCCTTTTTTGGTGAGCTTCTTTTGCTTGCTCTTGTCAGATACGTAGCCCAACGCATCACAATCGGGTGTTCAACAATATACGGTCAATTTCACAGATCCGGGAAAAAGGGACGCACACAGCAATAAATGCTTCACTTATTTTCAACTAAATTTACCACCGTCAATTACGACACACAGATTTTCTACGGAAAACCAACAACCAACAATATTCAATTCTACGGAGGAAACACAACCGCTCGATTCGAGATGCAAAATTGAACTGATTAAATAGGGAAAGATATTGAAAATAAGCTTTAACGTGTAACACCTGGTTTTCACGTTAATTCACACGGTGGGCCTACCCACAATATCGGGGCCAAAGAAAAGTAATGGCCTGTACCCCAAGGTAGTACAAGTACTACCCCAGAAGCATAGTTAGCATGTTAAGGCATGACTTACACCCTTGCTGCGGGCCGAGATCTATCTACACCTCTTACAACTAGTGATCTAAGATGTAACAGATCAGCTAGAAGTCGTTCGCTCTCGCAATTGAGAATAAACTACAGCCACCACGATGCTCCCACTAGGGGGCCTACCTCAAAGACAAGCTGGATCAAACCGACTGGCGTCAGACACCAGAAAATCTGAATGATCCAGGGGCTCCTGTCTCCCGTGGTACCAGAATATAGCCTCCGGTCGAGCTTCGCAACCGTGAAGGTTACTACCAGATGAGTACCTTAAATACCCGCGGCCTGGCAACCTCAGTGCATGCATTGCCTTCCACTAATGAGATATATTTAGTTTGGACAATGCACACAAGAAGTAAGTCAATACGACTACCAATCGCAAAAACGCCGTACAGGCTGTGAATGAAGTTAAAACGGGAAAGAAAAGCTAAAAGAAAGAAATAAGAAAAAAGTTATTAGTAAAAGTAATAAGGTATAAAGTATTAAAGTATTAAATTGTAGTATCACATTATATTCACAGCTTGTTCAAGTACCCTACAGTTCAGAGATAGACCTCTATGCCTGCGCCAATTCCCTACGTTTAGTAAATATGCTGTTTGCATATACTCTAAAAGTTTCTATAGTTTGCTCAGCAAAGAGAACGCGACTAAAATCCCAATCATTATTGAGCATTGAAATGCCCATTGCCTGCAAATCCCTATCAACAGAGTATAATGGACATCCTACCAGTACATGTTTCCAATCCTCTCTTTCGCCACATATGCAATCAGGCGACTCAGCCAAGGTTCTCTGGTGCAAAAATGCATTCAGGGAGCCATGACCAGTCAGTAAGAAGCACATGTGTAGATCAAGATTTTGGAAGCAGCACCTTACAGCATCTTCGACCCTAGGGAGAAACTCAAAAGTCGCTCTCCCGCGTTCACTATCTTCCCAATTACGTTGCCATCGATTTAGAACACAATTCTTAAGACTCTCTTTCCTATCTCTGAGATTCAACATCCTGAATTCAGAGCACTCTTCCCAGTCCGTAGAGGACTGTTCCAGTCCTTTTTTCAACTTGTAGTTGATACCCATTCGTATCAACTCCAAGTCAAGGGGTGGAGCACCAGCTAAGATTTGCATAGCTTCAGTATAAATTGTGCGACACACTGGTAGCATCCCATGGATCATTATCCTTTGACAGGATAAGATCTTTTTCCTTCCCTCAACCTTCTTAACAGTTTCGTACCATACTGGTGCACCAAATGTTGCACATGCAACAAAAAGCCCACCATATATAGTACGAGCTGCCTTCCTACTAAGACCCCAATCTTTTCTCAATATTCTTCTATAGTCGGAACGACGGCCGTCAACTTTTTCTTAACTCGAACAAGATGAGGGTCGAAGTTCATTATCTCACTCATGGCAATTCCAAGATATGTAGTTTCCTTAACATATCTCAGATTACCAAGAGTGGATGTGACAATAGGATTACGACCAGGCGATAACTTGCCTTTGAGCAACATAGTTGCCGTCTTTTCCATTGACACATCCACTCCCACAATCATAACCCATTCAATTACTCTAGCCATTGCAACACTACCAAGCCGCCCTACTCCGTCACGTGAAGTGTCTTCGACCAAAATTAACAAGTCATCTGCAAATGCTACACAACTTGTTTTCTCCATACTAGCGAGAACTGTCAACAGAGAATCCATCATCAGGTTCCAAATAAAGGGCCCTGCTATGGATCCCTGTGGGCAGCCCCGCTCAACACGCATGCTTCTACACCTATTTCTTCCAACTATCTGTCAGAGAAGTAGCTCTTCCAGAGGTCTACTTCTTCACAGCCAACTACCCTTATTTTAGAAATGACCGCTTCCCATTGAAGATAGTCAAAGGCTCCCTTGAAGTCAACAAATATGCCAAGGACATATTTGCTGTTGGAGCCTTTCACCCTCTCCATAACATGCAACCACGCATCCTCCACACTACGTCCTGGCGTGAAGCCAAACTGCAGTGAACATGGCTCAGGTATGTGTTAAATTAGTCTGTTCACCATGACTCTCTCCAGAACTTTACCAAGTACTGGAAGGAGACTGATGCCACGATAAGATCGAGGATCAGACCTGATCTACTCGTTTGACAGCAACACAATAACCTTCGCACATCTAAACTGAAGCGGAAAATAATTTTCCCTAACACACTCTGAAAAAATCACGAACAGGTATTCAGGGACTGCTGACCAAATGGCTCTCACCATTTCCCCGGTCAGTCCATCAAGTCCTGGCGATTTCCTAGACTTAAGTCTGTATACTGCTTCCTCTACCTCATCAATATCAAGCTCCGGAGCCACAGAAGGTTTCTCTGATGGAGCTATTATTGAACTACATCTGGGGAAAAAGGACCTCATCAAAGCCCCAGCACAATTATCCCAAGAGATATGGGTTACACTTCCCTCTTTTAGGCTACCTATCGAAGATTCTTTCCTACCCCTGCAGATGTGATAGACCTTTCCCCAAGGATCATCGCTATATTCTTCTGCGAAAATCCGCCAATTTTCTTCCTTGGCTGAATATAACAATTGTTTATATTCAGCCGTTTTTCGCCTAAAATCTGCCCTAAGTTCGGAAAAATTCTCGTCAGACGCCCTAGCTCGCTGAAAGCGCTTCCTAAATCTGCGCAACAACTTTCTAGCATCATTCAATTCTGATTTCCACCAACTGATTCTCTTAAGGTTTTCCTTGCGGAATCTCCGAAAGAGAAGATCGTTGACATCCCACACACATTCATTCAAGCGATCGAGTTTAACATCGATGCTTAAATCTTCAAACACACTGAGTGGCATTGACTCAAGTCTGGCTTTGATTTGCTCCTGATAGAATGTCCAATTGACATTGTTCAGTTGCCAGCGCCTCTCATTCAGATCCCCCAGGACACCCCGAGTTTCGGTAAGGGGAGTAATCTCAACGATAACTTTGTTGTGGTCACTCACCCCTCTTCCGTCGAGAATTGTCCAGTGAAAGCTGAATGAGCTGTCCGCTGCACCATTCACCAGAGTCACGTCAATGTCACTCTTCCCATTTGTACTATGAAATGTGAACAGCTCGCTCGGTTGATTGATGCTGTACACATTTATTTCAACCATCCACTCCATCAATTCAACTCCCCTGCTAATTTTTCGGGACTCGGAAGAATGTCTCCTCATTTTTGAGAAACACGCTGATGAAATTGTGTTGGCATCAATTCCGAAAATTAGCGAATTGCTTCCCACTAACTCTAACACCCTATCCATGAAACCTATATCAGGATGAATCTCCTCAGAAAATTTGCAATAAACACTGCAAAGATACATCCTACCAAACTCACCTTCAACACATACACACAGACCATACTCGCTTTCAAACACTAACAACGCTTCCATGTTTACATCATTCACCACAACAGCAGCGCTGCTACTCCTGTTGGTGAATGATCGCATTGCAGCTGGCAGTCCCCTTACACTTCCATTGGAAACATAAGGTTCCTGCAACAGCGCAAAGCTACACTTGGCGTTGCACAAAAAGACCCCAACATCTATTATCGCCCTATATGCGCCCTGACAATTTAATTGAACAATCCTGACCTTACCTAAGTTGTTATTTTGTAAATCCATTTAAGATTCTTGAAGCCGCCCTATTTACCGCTGCCTTATATAGAGGACATCTAAGTGTCAACATATCGTGACCTGCCGGGTAACCTTTGAAGGCACAATCCCTACAATGAACATCCCTCATACATCTGCGTGCAAAATAGCCCGCAAGTCCACAACGCCTACATTATTCACTTTGCAGTGGCTTTGGACATAGTCCAGGCACAAACATCTGAATCATGACATGACCAGTGGAAGGTCATCTACCCTATAAGAATAGTGCTTTATGTAGCATCTACCTACGTTTCTCAAAGTCTCTGTTACTTTTTTGCTGCACTAGGATGACATTGAGTGTGTCATCCCTTCCTAGCTTTTCCTCCCATGGTGGTGTAATTAATTTGACTTCTCAAGCCCTCTAGGTTATGCTTGTGAAGCTCCCCCAGAAATTCCGTGGATGTAATCATCCTGTTGACTCTCCTAATGATGAGTCTCGGCCTTATTTCCTTCTTGATTTCAGCTGTTAAGCCTTCCTTCTGAATTTTATCATTTCTGATAGCTAAGTCTCTTTCCCTACTAGTAGGGAATAGCACTCTATATCCTGCACTATTCTTCTCAATTGCGTGTACACGCACGCCAAGAACAGGAGCTATCTCCTCTGCAACCTTCTTCTGAACTTCCTTTGAAGTTCTCTTTTCGTTTGCACTAAATTGCAAAGCAAAAGTTTTCCTCGCCTCCTTGATGACCGGGGGAGTGGTCAAAGGCCCTACCTGCATCAACCTCTGTGCATAAGACAACCTCTGGGAGGTTGGAACCGGCTCATCCGGACCTTTACCCAAGGTCCCGTTGGGCCACAGATTTGCATCTGGGGTACCGAAATTTTCCCTTTGCGAGGGGCTGGGATTGGGGTTGCAGTCAAGACTGACATTTGTTTCCTGTCTACATTTAATTTCTTGATTTCCTCTAGTCGCCCTCTCAACCTCTCATTTTCGCATGCTATCTCAAAAACTAGTTTTTCATAATCATGCGTAATTATGATGATCTCCCCAATGCTAACTGGATCTATTTTTTTCTCTGCAATCAATCCTACCATCTTGTCTTTTATGACACCTATTCTCCTAGACCTAGACTCCTAATGAGTCCTGTTGCCCTATCTTATCCTTTGCTTGTTTAACCTCCCTACTTTCATTTACTAACTTCTCAATATTGTTTTCAATATTAAACTTAAAGACTTCCTTACCTTTGCCTGCAGTTTGTTCAGGCAACTTCACCTCCACCACATCGCCGGGTTTTTCAACCCCCGTGGTGGCAGATGACTCCATGTCCATTTCCGTCTTTGTCTTCTTGTCAGTTTTTCCCTCCAGGGAGTTCTTTCTCGCTCTTTTAAGGGATATATCCTCCGCCTCCATGGCTTCCACGTTCTGTTCCACCATTTCTCCTTCAGTCACTTCACACACACTTTTCCCTATATACACTGGAAGAGGATGTTTAAAAGTAAATTCATCATCATCACTGATTTTGGCAGTACCAGCTACAGCCAAGGCTGCCTTTCTGGCCTTCCTGGCTTCCCGAGCCTTTTCAGCCTCTAGAGCATCTTCGCTCTTGCCGTCACTGTCACTGCTTTTTAAAAAGTCTGACACTCGCGAATCTTTTGACTTCTTTTTTTTATTTTTTATTTGCGACGACGCTCCTGAAAAATTAATTTCAGAGTCGCAGTCTGAAGAAACCGACACCATTTTATTGTCCTTTTCCATCACAAAGGCCAACCTTCTTCACCTATCGAAAAACAATTCGTCGAAAAAGGGACGTACACGGCACGAAGCAATAAACGCACAATTTCCCGAACAAACCGAAAACAACACAGCTGCACTTGTGTTCCTAGAACAACAAATTCGCTCACCAACCACTTAAATGAGTTCCTGGAATTGGAAAACTAAATTTCCCAAATCCACGCTCTAAAATTTGTATAGCCACCAGCTGCACTCGTGTTTCTGGAACAGCAATTTGCTAATTCCTCGCACTTCACCACTTTTATTATCTTTTCCGCACCAAAAATACAGCAGGTATAATTTTATACCTGTTTGTAAGGGATGCGCACAACTTCACTGATCCGTAATAAAATATACCGACTCTAAACCTTTCTTCGGAAAAACCGACAACCACCAACAAGCAACAATCACGACAACAAATTCAATTTTATCGGAGCAAAGACAACCGTCCGCCACGAGATACAAAACTGAACTGAGTAAATGTAAATAGGGAAGGTCTCTCTGATGGATCTATTCTTGTACGCGATCTAGGAAAAAAGGACCTCATCAACGCCCCAACACAATTATCCCAAGTAGTATGGGTCACACTTCCCTTTTTAATGCTACCTATCGAAGAAACTTTCCTTCTCTGCAAATGCGATAAACCGCGAAAGACCGCCAATTTTCTTCCTTGGCTGAATATAACATTTGCTTATATTCAGCCGTTTTCCGCCTAAATTCTGTCCTTAGTTCGGAAAAATTTCCATCAGACGCCTCAGAGTGGCCCGTTTTGACTTTTTTGCTTGCAAAATTAATA
Organism: Episyrphus balteatus; assembly: GCF_945859705.1. NCBI lineage: Eukaryota > Metazoa > Arthropoda > Insecta > Diptera > Syrphidae > Episyrphus > Episyrphus balteatus. The sequence goes on along the minus strand of NC_079138.1, from coordinate 8,970,555 downwards.
TCTTCTAAACAAATAAAGATATCGCCACAAATTTGTATCTTGAAGGAAATTTCCAAGGCTATGGAAATTGTGAGTTTCAAAAAAAAAAACTTTACAGGGTGTTTCAGAATTTGGTGTTAAAGTAAGAAGTTTTAGATAAGGTTGTAAACATAATGGTATTTTGATATACAATCGTCAAAAATCAATTTCTGAAGTAATCTGAGTTAAGTGACACAGTGGGGAAAAAGGAAAGGAACCAATTCGAGTGAAACAGTGGGGAGAATTTTTTTTATTTTTTTTTTTTTTATTTGTATGCAATTTTTTATTTTTCTGTATAGAAGAGTACATTTATAATGTATTTCAGTAATATATTAGAAGTCAAACTGTGGAAAAAGATAAAAGTAACAAATTGACATATAAAAAACACTAGTTTTTTTTTTTAAACTATCATCTAAGTCCGGGGTAATTTGTAATAAACTCATCATTTCTGGAGAGTATTGCTCTTTCAGATCTTTTTGGTTCCTTACATGCCTTAAGGAAGAAATAAGTGTATCCAATTATTTTGCAAGCATGTTAAATAGGTCTTCATTCTGCCGAATCCTTAAAACTTTGCACGTATTTTATCTGTACTTCTTGTAGTCTTTAATTTTGCACTCCTGGCCTTCTTCTGACAGTTCTCCAAGTAGAAGTGATTGATATTCGATGATATTTTGACTATGGACCAATATTTTGTGAAGAGTAGGCGTGAGTAGTTTTTCAGGATACTTTTTTTTAGAAGCTCTGCTGTTTTCTTAGTATAGTCTCCAAATTTAACTGCATTCACCACTTCCCTGCAATTCAAAACATTCAGTAGGTATTATTTTCAGCATCATAATAACTTCTCCATTGACTCTAGTTATTCGAGCCGTTTCATCTAATTGTTCTCCTTGAAGTGTTTCCATTATTAGTATTTCCATAGCCTTGCTTTGGTTTATCCACATCAAGTCAAAGCTCATCTCGAAAACGCGTTTGGATCGCTTGTTTTCTTCTCTTTTCCATCTCCTTATTCCCAATAGATTCATGAGAATCTTGTTCTTCTTATCGAAGGGTATACGCAAGTTTCAAAATAAATTCCATGCATCTGATTCTAGCATGCAGTGGAGATATTCCATATTGGAAGTTATGTTCATCCTCATTTGATTCATCATGATTGTTGAAGCTTTTCTGTGTCCTTCTGAATATCGGACATGACCGCGTAGACTTTGTTTCTGTCAATTCGTTTAAAAAATTTCCGTCAATCATCAAACAAATTGTTATGCGATGTATCCATTTTAAATATTTTTTTCAACTATGCGACTGCTCTTTAAAACTTTAAATGATAATTTCATCTAAGTGTTTCATCTTTTTATACCTTAAAAATAAATACCAGCACTAAAAAATATTCAAATCCTTTTATTACTTATAATTTTATGACATCCCATGAAAACTATTTGTTTATTTTATATTAAAATATTAGAAAATTCTTAAATCCGGTAAAAAACACTTATTAATTAAAGTACTTGAATGGAATTTAATGATATCTTCCCAACAATAAATGCATAATAAATTAAAAGTTGTATAAGAGGTTTAAAAGAAATTAGCTATAAAACCCTTTCAAACAAAATTAGGTAATAAATATACATAAAATATGTTTTTCCTTTTAAATAAAAAATCATGTTATTGAAATCCACCACACACAAAACAAAGAACTCTAATTTTCCAAGATTTGATTTTCACACATGAAAAAAAAATGTAGAAAAAATGACTGACCTTATCAAATCAAATCGCTCTAGCTCAGTTGAATGCAAAAGGACGCAGCTGAGCTTTTGGATTTTTATTAAGAAATATATAAGGATTTTGAATCAGCTATGCAATTTGAAGTCGAAAAAGTGTGCAAAAAACAGTGTTTCAAAAAACATTAAATTAAACAATTAAAAAATAATTTTTTTTTTTTAATTTTGGTTTAAATAATTGCCATAGCATTTGAAAAAAAATAAAAATCAAAACGTTTTAGAAGCTAAGAAAAAAAAATAAAAAACAGATTTTTTTTTCATAATAAAAGAATTATTAACTTTGACTTGCTCTATAAGGCACACCAATAACCTAAATTGAAATTTTCTTCCTTGGCTGAATATAACAATTGTTTATATTCAGCCGTTTTTCGCCTAAAATCTGCCCTAAGTTCGGAAAAATTCTCGTCAGACGCCCTAGCTCGCTGAAAGAGCTTCCTAAATCTGCGCAACAACTTTCTAGCATCATTCAATTCTGATGTCCACCAACTGATTCTCTTAAGGTTTTCCTTGCGGAATCTCCGAAAGAGAAGATCGTTGACATCCCACACACATTCATTCAAGCGATCGAGTTTAACATCGATGCTTAAATCTTCAAACACACTGAGTGGCATTGACTCAAGTCTGGCTTTGATTTGCTCCTGATAGAATGTCCAATTGACATTGTTCAGTTGCCAGCGCCTCTCATTCAGATCCCCCAGGACACCCCGAGTTTCGGTAAGGGGAGTAATCTCAACGATAACTTTGTTGTGGTCGCTCACCCCTCTTCCCTCGAGAATTGTCCAGTGAAAGCTGAATGAGCTGTCCGCTGCACCATTCACCAGAGTCACGTCAATGTCACTCTTCCCATTTGTACTATGAAATGTGAACAGCTCGCTCGGTTGATTGATGCTGTACACATTTATTTCAACCATCCACTCCATCAATTCAACTCCCCTGCTAATTTTTCGGGACTCGGAAGAATGTCTCCTCATTTTTGAGAAACACGCTGATGAAATTGTGTTGGCATCAATTCCGAAAATTAGCGAATTGCTTCCCACTAACTCTAACACCCTATCCATGAAACCTATATCAGGATGAATCTCCTCAGAAAATTTGCAATAAACACTGCAAAGATACATCCTACCAAACTCACCTTCAACACATACACACAGACCATACTCGCTTTCAAACACTAACAACGCTTCCATGTTTACATCATTCACCACAACAGCAGCGCTGCTACTCCTGTTGGTGAATGATCGGCTTGCAGCTGGCAGTCCCCTTACACTTCCATTGGAAACATAAGGTTCCTGCAACAGCGCAAAGCTACACTTGGCGTTGCACAAAAAGACCCCAACATCTATTATCGCCCTATATGCGTCCTGACAATTTAATTGAACAATCCTGACCTTACCTGAGTTGTTATTTTGTAAATCCATTTAAGATTCTTGAAGCCGCCCTATTTACCGCTGCCTTATATAGAGGACATCTAAGTGTCAACATATCGTGACCTGCCGGGTAACCTTTGAAGGCACAATCCCTACAATGAACATCCCTCATACATCTGCGTGCAAAATGGCCCGCAAGTCCACAACGCCTACATTATTCACTTTGCAGTGGCTTTGGACATAGTCCAGGCACAAACATCTGAAGCATGACATGACCAGTGGAAGGTCATCTACCCTATAAGAATAGTGCTTTATGTAGCATCTACCTACGTTTCTCAAAGTCTCTGTTACTTTTTTGCTGCACTAGGATGACATTGAGTGTGTCATCCCTCCCTAGCTTTTCCTCCCATGGTGGTGTAATTAATTTGACTTCTCAAGCCCTCTAGGTTATGCTTGTGAAGCTCCCCCAGAAATTCCGTGGATGTAATCATCCTGTTGACTCTCCTAATGATGAGTCTCGGCCTTATTTCCTTCTTGATTTCAGCTGTTAAGCCTTCCTTCTGAATTTTATCATTTCTGATAGCTAAGTCTCTTTCCCTACTAGTAGGGAATAGCACTCTATATCCTGCACTATTCTTCTCAATTGCGTGTACACGCACGCGAAGAACAGGAGCTATCTCCTCTGCAACCTTCTTCTGAACTTCCTTTGAAGTTTTCTTTTCGTTTGCACTAAATTGCAAAGCAAAAGTTTTCCTCGCCTCCTTGATGACCGGGGGAGTGGTCAAAGGCCCTACCTGCATCAACCTCTGTGCATAAGACAACCTCTGGGGGGTTGGAACCGGCTCATCCGGACCTTTACCCAAGGGGCTGGGATTGGGGTTGCAGTCAAGACTGACATTTGTTTCCTGTCTACATTTAATTTCTTGATTTCCTCTAGTCGCCCTCTCAACCTCTCATTTTCGCATGCTATCTCAAAAACTAGTTTTTCATAATCATGCGTAATTATGATGATCTCCCCAATGCTAACTGGATCTATTTTTTTCTCTGCAATCAATCGTACCATCTTGTCTTTTATGACACCTATTCTCCCAGACCTAGACTCCTAATGAGTCCTGTTGCCCTATCTTATCCTTTGCTTGTTTAACCTCCTTACTTTCATTTACTAACTTCTCAATATTGTTTTCAATATTAAACTTAAAGACTTCCTTACCTTTGCCTGCAGTTTGTTCAGGCAACTTCACCTCCACCACATCGCCGGGTTTTTCAACCCCCGTGGTGGCAGATGACTCCATGTCCATTTCCGTCTTTGTCTTCTTGTCAGTTTTTCCCTCCAGGGAGTTCTTTCTCGCTCTTTTAAGGGATATATCCTCCGCCTCCATGGCTTCCACGTTCTGTTCCACCATTTCTCCTTCAGTCACTTCACACACACTTTTCCCTATATACACTGGAAGAGGATGTTTAAAAGTAAATTCATCATCATCACTGATTTTGGCAGTACCAGCTACAGCCAAGGCTGCCTTTCTGGCCTTCCTGGCTTCCCGAGCCTTTTCAGCCTCTAGAGCATCTTCGCTCTTGCCGTCACTGTCACTGCTTTTTAAAAAGTCTGACACTCGCGAATCTTTTGACTTCTTTTTTTTATTTTTTATTTGCGACGACGCTCCTGAAAAATTAATTTCAGAGTCGCAGTCTGAAGAAACCGACACCATTTTATTGTCCTTTTCCATCACAAAGGCCAACCTTCTTCACCTATCGAAAAACAATTCGTCGAAAAAGGGACGTACACGGCACGAAGCAATAAACGCACAATTTCCCGAACAAACCGAAAACAACACAGCTGCACTTGTGTTCCTAGAACAACAAATTCGCTCACCAACCACTTAAATGAGTTCCTGGAATTGGAAAACTAAATTTCCCAAATCCACGCTCTAAAATTTGTATAGCCACCAGCTGCACTCGTGTTCCTGGAACAGCAATTTGCTAATTCCTCGCACTTCACCACTTTTATTATCTTTTCCGCACCAAAAATACAGCAGGTATAATTTTATACCTGTTTATAAGGGATGCGCACAACTTCACTGATCCGTAATAAAATATACCGACTCTAAACCTTTCTTCGGAAAAACCGACAACCACCAACAAGCAACAATCACGACAACAAATTCAATTTTATCGGAGCATAGACAACCGTCCGCCACGAGATACAAAACTGAACTAAGTAAATGTAAATAGGGAAGGTCTCTCTGATGGATCTATTCTTGTACGCGATCTAGGAAAAAAGGACCTCATCAACGCCCCAACACAATTATCCCAAGTAGTATGGGTCACACTTCCCTTTTTAATGCTACCTATCGAAGAAACTTTCCTTCTCTGCAAATGCGATAAACCGCGAAAGACCGCCAATTTTCTTCCTTGGCTGAATATAACATTTGCTTATATTCAGCCGTTTTCCGCCTAAATTCTGTCCTTAGTTCGGAAAAATTTCCATCAGACGCCTCAGAGTGGCCCGTTTTGACTTTTTTGCTTGCAAAATTAATATCTTCTAAACAAATAAAGATATCGCCACAAATTTGTATCTTGAAGGAAATTTCCAAGGCTATGGAAATTGTGAGTTTCAAAAAAAAAACTTTACAGGGTGTTTCAGAATTTGGTGTTAAAGTAAGAAGTTTTAGATAAGGTTGTAAACATAATGGTATTTTGATATACAATCGTCAAAAATCAATTTCTGAAGTAATCTGAGTTAAGTGACACAGTGGGGAAAAAGGAAAGGAACCAATTCGAGTGAAACAGTGGGGAGAATTTTTTTTATTTTTTTTTTTTTTATTTGTATGCAATTTTTTATTTTTCTGTATAGAAGAGTACATTTATAATGTATTTCAGTAATATATTAGAAGTCAAACTGTGGAAAAAGATAAAAGTAACAAATTGACATATAAAAAACACTAGTTTTTTTTTTTAAACTATCATCTAAGTCCGGGGTAATTTGTAATAAACTCATCATTTCTGGAGAGTATTGCTCTTTCAGATCTTTTTGGTTTCTTACATGCCTTAAGGAAGAAATAAGTGTATCCAATTATTTTGCAAGCATGTTAAATAGGTCTTCATTCTGCCGAATCCTTAAAACTTTGCACGTATTTTATCTGTACTTCTTGTAGTCTTTAATTTTGCACTCCTGGGCTTCTTCTGACAGTTCTCCAAGTAGAAGTGATTGATATTCGATGATATTTTGACTATGGACCAATATTTTGTGAAGAGTAGGCGTGAGTAGTTTTTCAGGATACTTTTTTTTAGAAGCTCTGCTGTTTTCTTAGTATAGTCTCCAAATTTAACTGCATTCACCACTTCCCTGCAATTCAAAACATTCAGTAGGTATTATTTTCAGCATCATAATAACTTCTCCATTGACTCTAGTTATTCGAGCCGTTTCATCTAATTGTTCTCCTTGAAGTGTTTCCATTATTAGTATTTCCATAGCCTTGCTTTGGTTTATCCACATCAAGTCAAAGCTCATCTCGAAAACGCGTTTGGATCGCTTGTTTTCTTCTCTTTTCCATCTCCTTATTCCCAATAGATTCATGAGAATCTTGTTCTTCTTATCGAAGGGTATACGCAAGTTTCAAAATAAATTCCATGCATCTGATTCTAGCATGCAGTGGAGATATTCCATATTGGAAGTTATGTTCATCCTCATTTGATTCATCATGATTGTTGAAGCTTTTCTGTGTCCTTCTGAATATCGGACATGACCGCGTAGACTTTGTTTCTGTCAATTCGTTTAAAAAATTTCCGTCAATCATCAAACAAATTGTTATGCGATGTATCCATTTTAAATATTTTTTTTCAACTATGCGACTGCTCTTTAAAACTTTAAATGATAATTTCATCTAAGTGTTTCATCTTTTTATACCTTAAAAATAAATACCAGCACTAAAAAATATTCAAATCCTTTTATTACTTATAATTTTATGACATCCCATGAAAACTATTTGTTTATTTTATATTAAAATATTAGAAAATTCTTAAATCCGGTAAAAAACACTTATTAATTAAAGTACTTGAATGGAATTTAATGATATCTTCCCAACAATAAATGCATAATTAATTAAAAGTTGTATAAGAGGTTTAAAAGAAATTAGCTATAAAACCCTTTCAAACAAAATTAGGTAATAAATATACATAAAATATGTTTTTCCTTTTAAATAAAAAATCATGTTATTGAAATCCACCACACACAAAACAAAGAACTCTAATTTTCCAAGATTTGATTTTCACACATGAAAAAAAAATGTAGAAAAAATGACTGACCTTATCAAATCAAATCGCTCTAGCTCAGTTGAATGCAAAAGGACGCAGCTGAGCTTTTGGATTTTTATTAAGAAATATATAAGGATTTTGAATCAGCTATGCAATTTGAAGTCGAAAAATTGTGCAAAAAACAGTGTTTCAAAAAACATTAAATTAAACAATTAAATAATAATTTTTTACTTTTTTTTTTTTTTAATTTTGGTTTAAATAATTACCATAGCATTTGAAAAAAAATAAAAATCAAAACGTTTTAGAAGCTAAGAAAAAAAAAATAAAAAACAGATTTTTTTTCATAATAAAAGAATTATTAACTTTGACTTGCTCTATAAGGCACACCAATAACCTAAATTGAAATTTTTTTTCAAATACTCGAGCTCCAAACATTTTTGAATCCAGTGATCTAAAAGTTTTTCATTATAGACCCACCCGAAGAATGAATATTGCAAACACTTTTGCCTAAATGGGCCATTAGTCGCTGAAAGGTTTTCCTTACGAAATTTCCGAAAGAGAAGATCGTTATCATCCCACACACACTCATTTAAGCGAACGAGTTTAACATCGATGCTTAAATCCTCAAACACACTGAGTGGCATTGACTCAAATTGGACAACGTCCAATTGACATTGTTCAGTTGCCAGCGCCTCTCATTCAGATCCCCCAGGACACCCCGAGTTTCGGTAAGGGGAGTAATCTCAACGATAACTTTGTTGTGGTTACTCACCCCTCTTCCCCCGAGAATTGTCCAGTGAAAGCTGAACGAGCTGTCTGCTGCACCATTCACCAGTGTCACGTCGATGTCACTCTTCCCATTTGTACTATGAAATGTGTACAGCTCGCTCGGTTGATTGATGCTGTACACATTTCTTTCAACCATCCACTCCGTTAGCTCAACTCCCCTGCTAATTTTACGAGATTCGGAAGAATGTCCCCTCATTTTTGAGAACCACGCGGATGAAATTGCGTTGGCATCAGTTCCGAAAATTAGAGAATCGCTTCCCACTTATGCACAATTTCCCGAACAAACCGAAAACAACACAGCTGCACTTGTGTTCCTAGAACAACAAATTCGCTCACCAACCACTTAAATGAGTTCCTGGAATTGGAAAACAAAATTTCCCAAATCCTCGCTCTAAAATTTTTATAGCCACCAGCTGCACTCGTGTTCCTGGAACAGCAATTTGCTAATTCCTCGCACTTCACCACTTTTATTATCTCTTCCGCGAAGGGTCACGCACCAAAAATACAGCAGGTATAATTTTATACCTGTTTATAAGGGACGCGCACAACTTCACTGATCCGTAATAAAATATACCGAGAAGATCGTTGACATCCCACACGGATGAAATTGCGTTGGCATCAGTTCCGAAAATTAGAGAATCGCTTCCCACTTACTCTAACACCCTATTCATGAAACCTATATATTGTTGAATTTCTTCAGAGAATTTGCAGTAAACACTGTAAAGATACATCCTAAAAAACTCACCTTCCACGCACACACTTAGACCATACTCACTTTCACACACTAATAACGCTCCCGTGTTTACATGATTCACCACAATAGCAGCACTGCCACTCCTGTTGGTGAATGATCGCATTGCAGCTGGCAGTCCCCTTAGGCTTCCATTGGAAAAATAAGGTTCCTGCAACAGCGCAAAGCTACACTTGGCGTTGCACAAAAAGACCCCAACATCTATTATCGCCCTATATGCGCCCTGACAATTTAATTGGATTAATTGTACCTTCATGTTTAGAATCGACTTCCCCTCCTAGCTACCTGGTCCTTATACCAAGGACACTTGTCTGACAATATCTCGTGCCCTGCCACCCAACCGTTCTTTGCACAGTCCCTTGGTGCGCATTCTGGCGATGTGCCCCTCGTTTCCACAATTCCTGCAAACAATATCCCTCGCTTTGCACCTAGCGAACATGTGATTTGTGGCCAAGCATCTCCTGCAATTAGGGATTGCCGGAAGTTCTGTAACTTCAAATGAAGAGTATTTAATAAATACTCTTCTGGCGGCCATGAAGAACTTAAAAATGCTTTCGCTACTTTCAATGATGACATCTACGAAACCCGTTCCTACTTTCCATTCTGAAACTATCCTTACATTCTTCTTAAACTCCTCTTCACTGAGGTCGGCCAAATTCTTCCTATGGAGGTCGCTAGCAAATGCTTCTACACTGAACTGCCTAAGACTCCTCTTAATCACAACTTTTGGACCTAATTTGGTGCTGAACTACCCAGTTAGACCTAGCTCCTTCATTTTGGGATGATCCAAAATTCCTACCCTTTCATTTTCCGTAGGAACCCTAACAACGAATTCGCCCTTCTTATTTGCGCCGATTGAGTGGACCCTAATCTTCCCTAGTTCAGGACCTACCGACTGGGTGAATTTAGTCCTAACGTCCTCTTCTGACTTTCCTTCTTTATTTTCTTTATTCATCTTAACCGTTTCACTGTCACTCGCATTGGCTTTTTTTAGTGAGTTTCTTTTTCTTCCCCTTGTCCGATACATAGCCCAACGCGTCACAATCGGACGTTAAACCCACTAAGTTGATATCACTCATTTTCACTTCCACACTTAGCACGCACTTTGGAGTTCTTGGAATTTCTTCCTCGCTCATAAAATGTTCTTCTTAAAATATAAAAATTTCCACCGCCGTAGGAAAATACCACGAGGGTATTATTTTTATTTATTTTCCGACAAACAATTCTCCGAAAATGGGACGTACACGGCACAAAACAATGGACGCACAATTTCTCAAAATAACCCAGCTGCACTTTGAGTTCCCAGAACAACAATCTGCTCGCACACTGTTTTAACTGTTTTAACTACTTAATGAGTTCCTGGAATGGGAATACAAAATTTTCCAGTTCCTCGCTCTAATACTTTATAACCACCAGCTGCACTTATGTGTTCCTGGAACAGCAATTTGTTTGTTCCTCGCACTTTCACCACTTTTTATTTACCTTTCCGGGAAGGGTCAGGCATAAATACAGCAGGTATAATTTTATGCCTGCTTATAAGAGACACGACACAACACACGCCAAAGGGTACCAAAATTCCCCAAAAGTGACACAAGCTACAAAGAGTTTATTTTCCCCAAGTGGGAAGGGAGTTCATTCTCTCACCAACCGTTATACCAAGATATCTAACGACCTTTTCATATTTTATGCTGGTCCCACCGAAACAGCATCCCTATCAATCCTAATGCACGGAGGCCGATTGCCAGACAATCTTCCCTTGAGGAGCATTATTAATGTTTTCTCTATTGAGAGTTCGACACCCACACTTGATCCCCATGCGCGCACTTTTTCCAAAACAAACTTCCCTTCAGTTTCAAGTGTTCGTCGTGCTTGACCTTCGACTAAGACTAGTAAGTCATCGGCGAAAGCACTACACTTCTACGGGCCGTGGTGGTTGTCAGGACCAGTGCTGAAACCCGAGCTAAGATCTGCAAGTAGCGAATCCATCATCAAATTCCAAAGGTATGGCCCTCCTATTGACCCCTGAGGACAACCTCTCTGGAACTCTATCGACAAACTATCATGCGCTCGCATGACTGTCGCCCTTCTATCTGTGAAATAACTCTTCCAGAGTGCTAATCCCTACAACTAACTAACGCCAGCTTGTCTGCCACCCTAGACCATTCTAAAGTATCACAAGCACCCTTAAAATCAATGAATATACCTAAGACATATTTAGACGTTGAGTCCCTGACACATGTGCTCACGTGAGACCATGCATCTTCAACGCTGCGTCCTGGAGTGAAGCCAAATTGATAAGGACATGGATCCGTAATGACTTCCATTAGTCTGTCTATCATGATTCTCTCCAGCACTTTTCCAAGGGCTGGGAGAAGACTTATACCGCGGTATGACCGCGGATCACTGTTCGGCTTGTCCTGAGACTTCAGGAGAGTCATGACCTTTGCATGCTTCCAATCAGTTGGGAAATAGCTTTCCCTAATGCAACTTGCGTAGAGTTCAATCAGGTATTCTGGAACAACTTCCCACACAGCAATAACCATCTCACCTGTTTTACCGTCAAATCCCGGGGATTTTCTCGCCCTAAGTCTATCTACTGCTATTTCCACCTCATTTCTCTCTAACTTAGGAGCTTCAATCTGCTCATTCGCCAACGAGGCAGCTGGAAGCTCAGACCTGGGGAAGAAATTTCTAACTAAGGCTCCTATACAATCTTTCCAGGTTTGGAGAACAATGTCACCTTCCCTGATAGCTCCTATTTCCTGATCCTTTTTTCTACAGATTTTAAAAAGTTGACCCCATGGGCCATCCCTGTTAATATCTAGAAACGAGTTCCAATCACTTTCTTTTGCTCTAGTTAGCATGCTCTTGTATTCTGAAAGGACTTGCCTATAAGCACTCTTAAACTGGTCAACATCTGATTGCCTTGAACTCCTAGCCCTCTGGAATTTCATCCTTGATCTTCTGACTAATCTACGGAACTCGGTCAGTTCAGAGGTCCACCATCTGATCTTCCTTGGGTTTTCCTACTGAATTTCTTGAGGAGCCTATCATTGACTTCCCAATTACTGTTATTCAACCACTGAATTTTACCATCAATTGAGCGCCCTATGAATTCTTGCAAAGAAACTAACACGACCCTACGCTCGATATTAACTCTATATAAGTCCCAATTGACACCAGTGAGATGCCAACGATTAAGAAACTCCCTTTTTTTGGTGAACTTTTGTACCTTACCCTTGTCCGACAAGTAGCCCAACGCATCATAATCGGACGTTTAGACCAATCAAATCAACATCACTCATTTTCACACACTCTGGAGTTCCTGAAATTTCTTCCTCGCTCATAAAATTTTTATCTTTAACAAAATATAAAATTTCCAACGCCGCCGTAGGAAAGTACCACGAGGGTATTATATTTAATATTTAATTTAATTCTTTCTCTTTTATTTTATTTTATTTTATTTTATTTTATTTTATTTTATTTTATTTTATTTTATTTTATTTTATTTTATTTTATTTTATTTTATTTTATTTTATTTTATTTTATTTTATTTTATTTTATTTTATTTTATTTTATTTTATTTTATTTTATTTTATTTTATTTTATTTTATTTTATTTTATTTTATTTTATTTTATTTTATTTTATTTTATTTTATTTTATTTTATTTTATTTTATTTTATTTTATTTTATTTTATTTTATTTTATTTTATTTTATTTTATTTTATTTTGGTGAATGATCGGCTTGCAGCTGGCAGTCCCCTTACACTTCCATTGGAAACATAAGGTTCCTGCAACAGCGCAAAGCTACACTTGGCGTTGCACAAAAAGACCCCAACATCTATTATCGCCCTATATGCGTCCTGACAATTTAATTGAACAATCCTGACCTTACCTGAGTTGTTATTTTGTAAATCCATTTAAGATTCTTGAAGCCGCCCTATTTACCGCTGCCTTATATAGAGGACATCTAAGTGTCAACATATCGTGACCTGCCGGGTAACCTTTGAAGGCACAATCCCTACAATGAACATCCCTCATACATCTGCGTGCAAAATGGCCCGCAAGTCCACAACGCCTACATTATTCACTTTGCAGTGGCTTTGGACATAGTCCAGGCACAAACATCTGAAGCATGACATGACCAGTGGAAGGTCATCTACCCTATAAGAATAGTGCTTTATGTAGCATCTACCTACGTTTCTCAAAGTCTCTGTTACTTTTTTGCTGCACTAGGATGACATTGAGTGTGTCATCCCTCCCTAGCTTTTCCTCCCATGGTGGTGTAATTAATTTGACTTCTCAAGCCCTCTAGGTTATGCTTGTGAAGCTCCCCCAGAAATTCCGTGGATGTAATCATCCTGTTGACTCTCCTAATGATGAGTCTCGGCCTTATTTCCTTCTTGATTTCAGCTGTTAAGCCTTCCTTCTGAATTTTATCATTTCTGATAGCTAAGTCTCTTTCCCTACTAGTAGGGAATAGCACTCTATATCCTGCACTATTCTTCTCAATTGCGTGTACACGCACGCGAAGAACAGGAGCTATCTCCTCTGCAACCTTCTTCTGAACTTCCTTTGAAGTTTTCTTTTCGTTTGCACTAAATTGCAAAGCAAAAGTTTTCCTCGCCTCCTTGATGACCGGGGGAGTGGTCAAAGGCCCTACCTGCATCAACCTCTATGCATAAGACAACCTCTGGGGGGTTGGAACCGGCTCATCCGGACCTTTACCCTAGGTCCCGTTGGGCCACAGATTTGCATCTGGGGTACCGAAATTTTCCCTTTGCGAGGGGCTGGGATTGGGGTTGCAGTCAAGACTGACATTTGTTTCCTGTCTACATTTAATTTCTTGATTTCCTCTAGTCGCCCTCTCAACCTCTCATTTTCGCATGCTATCTCAAAAACTAGTTTTTCATAATCATGCGTAATTATCATGATCTCCCCAATGCTAACTGGATCTATTTTTTTCTCTGCAATCAATCCTACCATCTTGTCTTTTATGACACCTATTCTCCTAGACCTAGACTCCTAATGAGTCCTGTTGCCCTATCTTATCCTTTGCTTGTTTAACCTCCCTACTTTCATTTACTAACTTCTCAATATTGTTTTCAATATTAAACTTAAAGACTTCCTTACCTTTGCCTGCAGTTTGTTCAGGCAACTTCACCTCCACCACATCGCCGGGTTTTTCAACCCCCGTGGTGGCAGATGACTCCATGTCCATTTCCGTCTTTGTCTTCTTGTCAGTTTTTCCCTCCAGGGAGTTCTTTCTCGCTCTTTTAAGGGATATATCCTCCGCCTCCATGGCTTCCACGTTCTGTTCCACCATTTCTCCTTCAGTCACTTCACACACACTTTTCCTTATATACACTGGAAGAGGATGTTTAAAAGTAAATTCATCATCATCACTGATTTTGGCAGTACCAGCTACAGCCAAGGCTGCCTTTCTGGCCTTCCTGGCTTCCCGAGCCTTTTCAGCCTCTAGAGCATCTTCGCTCTTGCCGTCACTGTCACTGCTTTTTAAAAAGTCTGACACTCGCGAATCTTTTGACTTCTTTTTTTTATTTTTTATTTGCGACGACGCTCCTGAAAAATTAATTTCAGAGTCGCAGTCTGAAGAAACCGACACCATTTTATTGTCCTTTTCCATCACAAAGGCCAACCTTCTTCACCTATCGAAAAACAATTCGTCGAAAAAGGGACGTACACGGCACGAAGCAATAAACGCACAATTTCCCGAACAAACCGAAAACAACACAGCTGCACTTGTGTTCCTAGAACAACAAATTCGCTCACCAACCACTTAAATGAGTTCCTGGAATTGGAAAACAAAATTTCCCAAATCCACGCTCTAAAATTTGTATAGCCACCAGCTGCACTCGTGTTCCTGGAACAGCAATTTGCTAATTCCTCGCACTTCACCACTTTTATTATCTTTTCCGCACCAAAAATACAGCAGGTATAATTTTATACCTGTTTATAAGGGATGCGCACAACTTCACTGATCCGTAATAAAATATACCGACTCTAAACCTTTCTTCGGAAAAACCGACAACCACCAACAAGCAACAATCACGACAACAAATTCAATTTTATCGGAGCAAAGACAACCGTCCGCCACGAGATACAAAACTGAACTGAGTAAATGTAAATAGGGAAGGTCTCTCTGATGGATCTATTCTTGTAGGCGATCTAGGAAAAAAGGACCTCATCAACGCCCCAACACAATTATCCCAAGTAGTATGGGTCACACTTCCCTTTTTAATGCTACCTATCGAAGAAACTTTCCTTCCCTGCAAATGCGATAAACCGCGAAAGACCGCCAATTTTCTTCCTTGGCTGAATATAACATTTGCTTATATTCAGCCGTTTTCCGCCTAAATTCTGTCCTTAGTTCGGAAAAATTTCCATCAGACGCCTCAGAGTGGCCCGTTTTGACTTTTTTGCTTGCAAAATTAATATCTTCTAAACAAATAAAGATATCGCCACAAATTTGTATCTTGAAGGAAATTTCCAAGGCTATGGAAATTGTGAGTTTCAAAAAAAAAACTTTACAGGGTGTTTCAGAATTTGGTGTTAAAGTAAGAAGTTTTAGATAAGGTTGTAAACATAATGGTATTTTGATATACAATCGTCAAAAATCAATTTCTGAAGTAATCTGAGTTAAGTGACACAGTGGGGAAAAAGGAAAGGAACCAATTCGAGTGAAACAGTGGGGAGAATTTTTTTTATTTTTTTTTTTTAATTTGTATGCAATTTTTTATTTTTCTGTATAGAAGAGTACATTTATAATGTATTTCAGTAATATATTAGAAGTCAAACTGTGGAAAAAGATAAAAGTAACAAATTGACATATAAAAAACACTAGTTTTTTTTAAAACTATCATCTAAGTCCGGGGTAATTTGTAATAAACTCATCATTTCTGGAGAGTATTGCTCTTTCAGATCTTTTTGGTTCCTTACATGCCTTAAGGAAGAAATAAGTGTATCCAATTATTTTGCAAGCATGTTAAATAGGTCTTCATTCTGCCGAATCCTTAAAACTTTGCACGTATTTTATCTGTACTTCTTGTAGTCTTTAATTTTGCACTCCTGGGCTTCTTCTGACAGTTCTCCAAGTAGAAGTGATTGATATTCGATGATATTTTGACTATGGACCAATATTTTGTGAAGAGTAGGCGTGAGTAGTTTTTCAGGATACTTTTTTTTAGAAGCTCTGCTGTTTTCTTAGTATAGTCTCCAAATTTAACTGCATTCACCACTTCCCTGCAATTCAAAACATTCAGTAGGTATTATTTTCAGCATCATAATAACTTCTCCATTGACTCTAGTTATTCGAGCCGTTTCATCTAATTGTTCTCCTTGAAGTGTTTCCATTATTAGTATTTCCATAGCCTTGCTTTGGTTTATCCACATCAAGTCAAAGCTCATCTCGAAAACGCGTTTGGATCGCTTGTTTTCTTCTTTTTTCCATCTCCTTATTCCCAATAGATTCATGAGAATCTTGTTCTTCTTATCGAAGGGTATACGCAAGTTTCAAAATAAATTCCATGCATCTGATTCTAGCATGCAGTGGAGATATTCCATATTGGAAGTTATGTTCATCCTCATTTGATTCATCATGATTGTTGAAGCTTTTTTGTGTCCTTCTGAATATCGGACATGACCGCGTAGACTTTGTTTCTGTCAATTCGTTTAAAAAATTTCCGTCAATCATCAAACAAATTGTTATGCGATGTATCCATTTTAAATATTTTTTTTCAACTATGCGACTGCTCTTTAAAACTTTAAATGATAATTTCATCTAAGTGTTTCATCTTTTTATACCTTAAAAATAAATACCAGCACTAAAAAATATTCAAATCCTTTTATTACTTATAATTTTATGACATCCCATGAAAACTATTTGTTTATTTTATATTAAAATATTAGAAAATTCTTAAATCCGGTAAAAAACACTTATTAATTAAAGTACTTGAATGGAATTTAATGATATCTTCCCAACAATAAATGCATAATTAATTAAAAGTTGTATAAGAGGTTTAAAAGAAATTAGCTATAAAACCCTTTCAAACAAAATTAGGTAATAAATATACATAAAATATGTTTTTCCTTTTAAATAAAAAATCATGTTATTGAAATCCACCACACACAAAACAAAGAACTCTAATTTTCCAAGATTTGATTTTCACACATGAAAAAAAAATGTAGAAAAAATGACTGACCTTATCAAATCAAATCGCTCTAGCTCAGTTGAATGCAAAAGGACGCAGCTGAGCTTTTCGATTTTTATTAAGAAATATATAAGGATTTTGAATCAGCTATGCAATTTGAAGTCGAAAAATTGTGCAAAAAACAGTGTTTCAAAAAACATTAAATTAAACAATTAAATAATAATTTTTTACTTTTTTTTTTTTTAATTTTGGTTTAAATAATTACCATAGCATTTGAAAAAAAATAAAAATCAAAACGTTTTAGAAGCTAAGAAAAAAAAATAAAAAACAGATTTTTTTTCATAATAAAAGAATTATTAACTTTGACTTGCTCTATAAGGCACACCAATAACCTAAATTGAAATTTTTTTTCAAATACTCGAGCTCCAAACATTTTTGAATCCAGTGATCTAAAAGTTTTTCATTATAGACCCACCCGAAGAATGAATATTGCAAACACTTTTGCCTAAATGGGCCATTAGTCGCTGAAAGGTTTTCCTTACGAAATTTCCGAAAGAGAAGATCGTTATCATCCCACACACACTCATTTAAGCGAACGAGTTTAACATCGATGCTTAAATCCTCAAACACACTGAGTGGCATTGACTCAAATTGGACAACGTCCAATTGACATTGTTCAGTTGCCAGCGCCTCTCATTCAGATCCCCCAGGACACCCCGAGTTTCGGTAAGGGGAGTAATCTCAACGATAACTTTGTTGTGGTTACTCACCCCTCTTCCCCCGAGAATTGTCCAGTGAAAGCTGAACGAGCTGTCTGCTGCACCATTCACCAGTGTCACGTCGATGTCACTCTTCCCATTTGTACTATGAAATGTGTACAGCTCGCTCGGTTGATTGATGCTGTACACATTTCTTTCAACCATCCACTCCGTTAGCTCAACTCCCCTGCTAATTTTACGAGATTCGGAAGAATGTCCCCTCATTTTTGAGAACCACGCGGATGAAATTGCGTTGGCATCAGTTCCGAAAATTAGAGAATCGCTTCCCACTTATGCACAATTTCCCGAACAAACCGAAAACAACACAGCTGCACTTGTGTTCCTAGAACAACAAATTCGCTCACCAACCACTTAAATGAGTTCCTGGAATTGGAAAACAAAATTTCCCAAATCCTCGCTCTAAAATTTTTATAGCCACCAGCTGCACTCGTGTTCCTGGAACAGCAATTTGCTAATTCCTCGCACTTCACCACTTTTATTATCTCTTCCGCGAAGGGTCACGCACCAAAAATACAGCAGGTATAATTTTATACCTGTTTATAAGGGACGCGCACAACTTCACTGATCCGTAATAAAATATACCGAGAAGATCGTTGACATCCCACACGGATGAAATTGCGTTGGCATCAGTTCCGAAAATTAGAGAATCGCTTCCCACTTACTCTAACACCCTATTCATGAAACCTATATATTGTTGAATTTCTTCAGAGAATTTGCAGTAAACACTGTAAAGATACATCCTAAAAAACTCACCTTCCACGCACACACTTAGACCATACTCACTTTCACACACTAATAACGCTCCCGTGTTTACATGATTCACCACAATAGCAGCACTGCCACTCCTGTTGGTGAATGATCGCATTGCAGCTGGCAGTCCCCTTAGGCTTCCATTGGAAAAATAAGGTTCCTGCAACAGCGCAAAGCTACACTTGGCGTTGCACAAAAAGACCCCAACATCTATTATCGCCCTATATGCGCCCTGACAATTTAATTGGATTAATTGTACCTTCATGTTTAGAATCGACTTCCCCTCCTAGCTACCTGGTCCTTATACCAAGGACACTTGTCTGACAATATCTCGTGCCCTGCCACCCAACCGTTCTTTGCACAGTCCCTTCAATGAATAGCCTTGGTGCGCATTCTGGCGATGTGCCCCTCGTTTCCACAATTCCTGCAAACAATATCCCTCGCTTTGCACCTAGCGAACATGTGATTTGTGGCCAAGCATCTCCTGCAATTAGGGATTGCCGGAAGTTCTGTAACTTCAAATGAAGAGTATTTAATAAATACTCTTCTGGCGGCCATGAAGAACTTAAAAATGCTTTCGCTACTTTCAATGATGACATCTACGAAACCCGTTCCTACTTTCCATTCTGAAACTATCCTTACATTCTTCTTAAACTCCTCTTCACTGAGGTCGGCCAAATTCTTCCTATGGAGGTCGCTAGCAAATGCTTCTACACTGAACTGCCTAAGACTCCTCTTAATCACAACTTTTGGACCTAATTTGGTGCTGAACTACCCAGTTAGACCTAGCTCCTTCATTTTGGGATGATCCAAAATTCCTACCCTTTCATTTTCCGTAGGAACCCTAACAACGAATTCGCCCTTCTTATTTGCGCCGATTGAGTGGACCCTAATCTTCCCTAGTTCAGGACCTACCGACTGGGTGAATTTAGTCCTAACGTCCTCTTCTGACTTTCCTTCTTTATTTTCTTTATTCATCTTAACCGTTTCACTGTCACTCGCATTGGCTTTTTTTAGTGAGTTTCTTTTTCTTCCCCTTGTCCGATACATAGCCCAACGCGTCACAATCGGACGTTAAACCCACTAAGTTGATATCACTCATTTTCACTTCCACACTTAGCACGCACTTTGGAGTTCTTGGAATTTCTTCCTCGCTCATAAAATGTTCTTCTTAAAATATAAAAATTTCCACCGCCGTAGGAAAATACCACGAGGGTATTATTTTTATTTATTTTCCGACAAACAATTCTCCGAAAATGGGACGTACACGGCACAAAACAATGGACGCACAATTTCTCAAAATAACCCAGCTGCACTTTGAGTTCCCAGAACAACAATCTGCTCGCACACTGTTTTAACTGTTTTAACTACTTAATGAGTTCCTGGAATGGGAATACAAAATTTTCCAGTTCCTCGCTCTAATACTTTATAACCACCAGCTGCACTTATGTGTTCCTGGAACAGCAATTTGTTTGTTCCTCGCACTTTCACCACTTTTTATTTACCTTTCCGGGAAGGGTCAGGCATAAATACAGCAGGTATAATTTTATGCCTGCTTATAAGAGACACGACACAACACACGCCAAAGGGTACCAAAATTCCCCAAAAGTGACACAAGCTACAAAGAGTTTATTTTCCCCAAGTGGGAAGGGAGTTCATTCTCTCACCAACCGTTATACCAAGATATCTAACGACCTTTTCATATTTTATGCTGGTCCCACCGAAACAGCATCCCTATCAATCCTAATGCACGGAGGCCGATTGCCAGACAATCTTCCCTTGAGGAGCATTATTAATGTTTTCTCTATTGAGAGTTCGACACCCACACTTGATCCCCATGCGCGCACTTTTTCCAAAACAAACTTCCCTTCAGTTTCAAGTGTTCGTCGTGCTTGACCTTCGACTAAGACTAGTAAGTCATCGGCGAAAGCACTACACTTCTACGGGCCGTGGTGGTTGTCAGGACCAGTGCTGAAACCCGAGCTAAGATCTGCAAGTAGCGAATCCATCATCAAATTCCAAAGGTATGGCCCTCCTATTGACCCCTGAGGACAACCTCTCTGGAACTCTATCGACAAACTATCATGCGCTCGCATGACTGTCTCCCTTCTATCTGTGAAATAGCTCTTCCAGAGTGCTAATCCCTACAACTAACTAACGCCAGCTTGTCTGCCACCCTAGACCATTCTAAAGTATCACAAGCACCCTTAAAATCAATGAATATACCTAAGACATATTTATACGTTGAGTCCCTGACACATGTGCTCACGTGAGACCATGCATCTTCAACGCTGCGTCCTGGAGTGAAGCCAAATTGATAAGGACATGGATCCGTAATGACTTCCATTAGTCTGTCTATCATGATTCTCTCCAGCACTTTTCCAAGGGCTGGGAGAAGACTTATACCGCGGTATGACCGCGGATCACTGTTCGGCTTGTCCTGAGACTTCAGGAGAGTCATGACCTTTGCATGCTTCCAATCAGTTGGGAAATAGCTTTCCCTAATGCAACTTGCGTAGAGTTCAATCAGGTATTCTGGAACAACTTCCCACACAGCAATAACCATCTCACCTGTTTTACCGTCAAATCCCGGGGATTTTCTCGCCCTAAGTCTATCTACTGCTATTTCCACCTCATTTCTCTCTAACTTAGGAGCTTCAATCTGCTCATTCGCCAACGAGGCAGCTGGAAGCTCAGACCTGGGGAAGAAATTTCTAACTAAGGCTCCTATACAATCTTTCCAGGTTTGGAGAACAATGTCACCTTCCCTGATAGCTCCTATTTCCTGATCCTTTTTTCTACAGATTTTAAAAAGTTGACCCCATGGGTCATCCCTGTTAATATCTAGAAACGAGTTCCAATCACTTTCTTTTGCTCTAGTTAGCATGCTCTTGTATTCTGAAAGGACTTGCCTATAAGCACTCTTAAACTGGTCAACATCTGATTGCCTTGAACTCCTAGCCCTCTGGAATTTCATCCTTGATCTTCTGACTAATCTACGGAACTCGGTCAGTTCAGAGGTCCACCATCTGATCTTCCTTGGGTTTTCCTACTGAATTTCTTGAGGAGCCTATCATTGACTTCCCAATTACTGTTATTCAACCACTGAATTTTACCATCAATTGAGCGCCCTATGAATTCTTGCAAAGAAACTAACACGACCCTACGCTCGATATTAACTCTATATAAGTCCCAATTGACACCAGTGAGATGCCAACGATTAAGAAACTCCCTTTTTTTGGTGAACTTTTGTACCTTACCCTTGTCCGACAAGTAGCCCAACGCATCATAATCGGACGTTTAGACCAATCAAATCAACATCACTCATTTTCACACACTCTGGAGTTCCTGAAATTTCTTCCTCGCTCATAAAATTTTTATCTTTAACAAAATATAAAATTTCCAACGCCGCCGTAGGAAAGTACCACGAGGGTATTATATTTAATATTTAATTTAATTCTTTCTCTTTTATTTTATTTTATTTTATTTTATTTTATTTTATTTTATTTTATTTTATTTTATTTTATTTTATTTTATTTTATTTTATTTTATTTTATTTTATTTTATTTTATTTTATTTTATTTTATTTTATTTTATTTTATTTTATTTTATTTTATTTTATTTTATTTTATTTTATTTTATTTTGGTGAATGATCGGCTTGCAGCTGGCAGTCCCCTTACACTTCCATTGGAAACATAAGGTTCCTGCAACAGCGCAAAGCTACACTTGGCGTTGCACAAAAAGACCCCAACATCTATTATCGCCCTATATGCGTCCTGACAATTTAATTGAACAATCCTGACCTTACCTGAGTTGTTATTTTGTAAATCCATTTAAGATTCTTGAAGCCGCCCTATTTACCGCTGCCTTATATAGAGGACATCTAAGTGTCAACATATCGTGACCTGCCGGGTAACCTTTGAAGGCACAATCCCTACAATGAACATCCCTCATACATCTGCGTGCAAAATGGCCCGCAAGTCCACAACGCCTACATTATTCACTTTGCAGTGGCTTTGGACATAGTCCAGGCACAAACATCTGAAGCATGACATGACCAGTGGAAGGTCATCTACCCTATAAGAATAGTGCTTTATGTAGCATCTACCTACGTTTCTCAAAGTCTCTGTTACTTTTTTGCTGTACTAGGATGACATTGAGTGTGTCATCCCTCCCTAGCTTTCCCTCCCATGGTGGTGTAATTAATTTGACTTCTCAAGCCCTCTAGGTTATGCTTGTGAAGCTCCCCCAGAAATTCCGTGGATGTAATCATCCTGTTGACTCTCCTAATGATGAGTCTCGGCCTTATTTCCTTCTTGATTTCAGCTGTTAAGCCTTCCTTCTGAATTTTATCATTTCTGATAGCTAAGTCTCTTTCCCTACTAGTAGGGAATAGCACTCTATATCCTGCACTATTCTTCTCAATTGCGTGTACACGCACGCCAAGAACAGGAGCTATCTCCTCTGCAACCTTCTTCTGAACTTCCTTTGAAGTTCTCTTTTCGTTTGCACTAAATTGCAAAGCAAAAGTTTTCCTCGCCTCCTTGATGACCGGGGGAGTGGTCAAAGGCCCTACCTGCATCAACCTCTGTGCATAAGACAACCTCTGGGAGGTTGGAACCGGCTCATCCGGACCTTTACCCAAGGTCCCGTTGGGCCCCAGATTTGCATCTGGGGTACCGAAATTTTCCCTTTGCGAGGGGCTGGGATTGGGGTTGCAGTCAAGACTGACATTTGTTTCCTGTCTACATTTAATTTCTTGATTTCCTCTAGTCGCCCTCTCAACCTCTCATTTTCGCATGCTATCTCAAAAACTAGTTTTTCATAATCATGCGTAATTATGATGATCTCCCCAATGCTAACTGGATCTATTTTTTTCTCTGCAATCAATCCTACCATCTTGTCTTTTATGACACCTATTCTCCTAGACCTAGACTCCTAATGAGTCCTTTTGCCCTATCTTATCCTTTGCTTGTTTAACCTCCCTACTTTCATTTACTAACTTCTCAATATTGTTTTCAATATTAAACTTAAAGACTTCCTTACCTTTGCCTGCAGTTTGTTCAGGCAACTTCACCTCCACCACATCGCCGGGTTTTTCAACCCCCGTGGTGGCAGATGACTCCATGTCCATTTCCGTCTTTGTCTTCTTGTCAGTTTTTCCCTCCAGGGAGTTCTTTCTCGCTCTTTTAAGGGATATATCCTCCACCTCCATGGCTTCCACGTTCTGTTCCACCATTTCTCCTTCAGTCACTTCACACACACTTTTCCTTATATACAGCCAAGGCTGCCTTTCTGGCCTTCCTGGCTTCCCGAGCCTTTTCAGCCTTTAGAGCATCTTCGCTCTTGCCGTCACTGTCACTGCTTTTTAAAAAGTCTGACACTCGCGAATCTTTTGACTTCTTTTTTTTATTTTTTATTTGCGACGACGCTCCTGAAAAATTAATTTCAGAGTCGCAGTCTGAAGAAACCGACACCATTTTATTGTCCTTTTCCATCACAAAGGCCAACCTTCTTCACCTATCGAAAAACAATTCGTCGAAAAAGGGACGTACATGGCACGAAGCAATAAACGCACAATTTCCCGAACAAACCGAAAACAACACAGCTGCACTTGTGTTCCTAGAACAACAAATTCGCTCACCAACCACTTAAATGAGTTCCTGGAATTGGAAAACTAAATTTCCCAAATCCACGCTCTAAAATTTGTATAGCCACCAGCTGCACTCGTGTTCCTGGAACAGCAATTTGCTAATTCCTCGCACTTCACCACTTTTATTATCTTTTCCGCACCAAAAATACAGCAGGTATAATTTTATACCTGTTTATAAGGGATGCGCACAACTTCACTGATCCGTAATAAAATATACCGACTCTAAACCTTTCTTCGGAAAAACCGACAACCACCAACAAGCAACAATCACGACAACAAATTCAATTTTATCGGAGCAAAGACAACCGTCCGCCACGAGATACAAAACTGAACTGAGTAAATGTAAATAGGGAAGGTCTCTCTGATGGATCTATTCTTGTACGCGATCTAGGAAAAAAGGACCTCATCAACGCCCCAACACAATTATCCCAAGTAGTATGGGTCACACTTCCCTTTTTAATGCTACCTATCGAAGAAACTTTCCTTCCCTGCAAATGCGATAAACCGCGAAAGACCGCCAATTTTCTTCCTTGGCTGAATATAACATTTGCTTATATTCAGCCGTTTTCCGCCTAAATTCTGTCCTTAGTTCGGAAAAATTTCCATCAGACGCCTCACAGTGGCCCGTTTTGACTTTTTTGCTTGCAAAATTAATATCTTCTAAACAAATAAAGATATCGCCACAAATTTGTATCTTGAAGGAAATTTCCAAGGCTATGGAAATTGTGAGTTTCAAAAAAAAACTTTACAGGGTGTTTCAGAATTTGGTGTTAAAGTAAGAAGTTTTAGATAAGGTTGTAAACATAATGGTATTTTGATATACAATCGTCAAAAATCAATTTCTGAAGTAATCTGAGTTAAGTGACACAGTGGGGAAAAAGGAAAGGAACCAATTCGAGTGAAACAGTGGGGAGAATTTTTTTTATTTTTTTTTTTTAATTTGTATGCAATTTTTTATTTTTCTGTATAGAAGAGTACATTTATAATGTATTTCAGTAATATATTAGAAGTCAAACTGTGGAAAAAGATAAAAGTAACAAATTGACATATAAAAAACACTAGTTTTTTTTTTAAACTATCATCTAAGTCCGGGGTAATTTGTAATAAACTCATCATTTCTGGAGAGTATTGCTCTTTCAGATCTTTTTGGTTTCTTACATGCCTTAAGGAAGAAATAAGTGTATCCAATTAGGTTGCAAGCATGTTAAATAGGTCTTCATTCTGCCTAATCCTTAAAACTTTGCACGTATTTTATCTGTACTTCTTGTAGTCTTTAATTTTGCACTCCTGGGCTTCTTCTGACAGTTCTCCAAGTAGAAGTGATTGATATTCGATGATATTTTGACTATGGACCAATATTTTGTGAAGAGTAGGCGTGAGTAGTTTTTCAGGATACTTTTTTTTAGAAGCTCTGCTGTTTTCTTAGTATAGTCTCCAAATTTAACTGCATTCACCACTTCCCTGCAATTCAAAACATTCAGTAGGTATTATTTTCAGCATCATAATAACTTCTCCATTGACTCTAGTTATTCGAGCCGTTTCATCTAATTGTTCTCCTTGAAGTGTTTCCATTATTAGTATTTCCATAGCCTTGCTTTGGTTTATCCACATCAAGTCAAAGCTCATCTCGAAAACGCGTTTGGATCGCTTGTTTTCTTCTCTTTTCCATCTCCTTATTCCCAATAGATTCATGAAAATCTTGTTCTTCTTATCGAAGGGTATACGCAAGTTTCAAAATAAATTCCATGCATCTGATTCTAGCATGCAGTGGAGATATTCCATATTGGAAGTTATGTTCATCCTCATTTGATTCATCATGATTGTTGAAGCTTTTCTGTGTCCTTCTGAATATCGGACATGACCGCGTAGACTTTGTTTCTGTCAATTCGTTTAAAAAATTTCCGTCAATCATCAAACAAATTGTTATGCGATGTATCCATTTTAAATATTTTTTTTCAACTATGCGACTGCTCTTTAAAACTTTAAATGATAATTTCATCTAAGTGTTTCATCTTTTTATACCTTAAAAATAAATACCAGCACTAAAAAATATTCAAATCCTTTTATTACTTATAATTTTATGACATCCCATGAAAACTATTTGTTTATTTTATATTAAAATATTAGAAAATTCTTAAATCCGGTAAAAAACACTTATTAATTAAAGTACTTGAATGGAATTTAATGATATCTTCCCAACAATAAATGCATAATTAATTAAAAGTTGTATAAGAGGTTTAAAAGAAATTAGCTATAAAACCCTTTCAAACAAAATTAGGTAATAAATATACATAAAATATGTTTTTCCTTTTAAATAAAAAATCATGTTATTGAAATCCACCACACACAAAACAAAGAACTCTAATTTTCCAAGATTTGATTTTCACACATGAAAAAAAAATGTAGAAAAAATGACTGACCTTATCAAATCAAATCGCTCTAGCTCAGTTGAATGCAAAAGGACGCAGCTGAGCTTTTGGATTTTTATTAAGAAATATATAAGGATTTTGAATCAGCTATGCAATTTGAAGTCGAAAAAGTGTGCAAAAAACAGTGTTTCAAAAAACATTAAATTAAACAATTAAATAATAATTTTTTACTTTTTTTTTTTTTAATTTTGGTTTAAATAATTACCATAGCATTTGAAAAAAATAAAAATCAAAACGTTTTAGAAGCTAAGAAAAAAAAATAAAAAACAGATTTTTTTTTCATAATAAAAGAATTATTAACTTTGACTTGCTCTATAAGGCACACCAATAACCTAAATTGAAATTTTTTTCAAATACTCGAGCTCCAAACATTTTTGAATCCAGTGATCTAAAAGTTTTTCATTATAGACCCACCCGAAGAATGAATATTGCAAACACTTTTGCCTAAATGGGCCATTAGTCGCTGAAAGGTTTTCCTTACGAAATTTCCGAAAGGGAAGATCGTTATCATCCCACACACACTCATTTAAGCGAACGAGTTTCACATCGATGCTTAAATCCTCAAACACACTGAGTGGCATTGACTCAAGTCTGGCTTTGATTAGCTCCTGATTCAACGTCCAATTGACATTGTTCAGTTGCCAGCGCCTCTCATTCAGATCCCCCAGGACACCCCGAGTTTCGGTAAGGGGAGTAATCTCAACGATAACTTTGTTGTGGTTACTCACCCCTCTTCCCCCGAGAATTGTCCAGTGAAAGCTGAACGAGCTGTCTGCTGCACCATTCACCAGTGTCACGTCGATGTCACTCTTCCCATTTGTACTATGAAATGTGTACAGCTCGCTCGGTTGATTGATGCTGTACACATTTCTTTCAACCATCCACTCCGTTAGCTCAACTCCCCTGCTAATTTTACGAGATTCGGAAGAATGTCCCCTCATTTTTGAGAACCACGCGGATGGAAATTGCGTTGGCATCAGTTCCGAAAATTAGAGAATCGCTTCCCACTTACTCTAACACCCTATTCATGAAACCTATATATTGTTGAATTTCTTCAGAGAATTTGCAGTAAACACTGTAAAGATACATCCTAAAAAACTCACCTTCCACGCACACACTTAGACCATACTCACTTTCACACACTAATAACGCTCCCGTGTTTACATGATTCACCACAATAGCAGCACTGCCACTCCTGTTGGTGAATGATCGCATTGCAGCTGGCAGTCCCCTTAGGCTTCCATTGGAAAAATAAGGTTCCTGCAACAGCGCAAAGCTACACTTGGCGTTGCACAAAAAGACCCCAACATCTATTATCGCCCTATATGCGCCCTGACAATTTAATTGGATTAATTGTACCTTCATGTTTAGAATCGACTTCCCCTCCTAGCTACCTGGTCCTTATACCAAGGACACTTGTCTGACAATATCTCGTGCCCTGCCACCCAACCGTTCTTTGCACAGTCCCTTCAATGAATAGCCTTGGTGCGCATTCTGGCGATGTGCCCCTCGTTTCCACAATTCCTGCAAACAATATCCCTCGCTTTGCACCTAGCGAACATGTGATTTGTGGCCAAGCATCTCCTGCAATTAGGGATTGCCGGAAGTTCTGTAACTTCAAATGAAGAGTATTTAATAAATACTCTTCTGGCGGCCATGAAGAACTTAAAAATGCTTTCGCTACTTTCAATGATGACATCTACGAAACCCGTTCCTACTTTCCATTCTGAAACTATCCTTACATTCTTCTTAAACTCCTCTTCACTGAGGTCGGCCAAATTCTTCCTATGGAGGTCGCTAGCAAATGCTTCTACACTGAATTGCCTAAGACTCCTCTTAATCACAACTTTTGGACCTAATTTGGTGCTG
Source organism: Episyrphus balteatus (assembly GCF_945859705.1). Classification (NCBI taxonomy): domain Eukaryota; kingdom Metazoa; phylum Arthropoda; class Insecta; order Diptera; family Syrphidae; genus Episyrphus; species Episyrphus balteatus. Next base: position 8,941,954 of record NC_079138.1, on the reverse strand, counting down.
AACTACCCAGTTAGACCTAGCTCCTTCATTTTGGGATGATCCAAAATTCCTACCCTTTCATTTTCCGTAGGAACCCTAACAACGAATTCGCCCTTCTTATTTGCGCCGATTGAGTGGACCCTAATCTTCCCTAGTTCAGGACCTACCGACTGGGTGAATTTAGTCCTAACGTCCTCTTCTGACTTTCCTTCTTTATTTTCTTTATTCATCTTAACCGTTTCACTGTCACTCGCATTGGCTTTTTTTAGTGAGTTTCTTTTTCTTCCCCTTGTCCGATACATAGCCCAACGCGTCACAATCGGACGTTAAACCCACTAAGTTGATATCACTCATTTTCACTTCCACACTTAGCACGCACTTTGGAGTTCTTGGAATTTCTTCCTCGCTCATAAAATGTTCTTCTTAAAATATAAAAATTTCCACCGCCGTAGGAAAATACCACGAGGGTATTATTTTTATTTATTTTCCGACAAACAATTCTCCGAAAATGGGACGTACACGGCACAAAACAATGGACGCACAATTTCTCAAAATAACCCAGCTGCACTTTGAGTTCCCAGAACAACAATCTGCTCGCACACTGTTTTAACTGTTTTAACTACTTAATGAGTTCCTGGAATGGGAATACAAAATTTTCCAGTTCCTCGCTCTAATACTTTATAACCACCAGCTGCACTTATGTGTTCCTGGAACAGCAATTTGTTTGTTCCTCGCACTTTCACCACTTTTTATTTACCTTTCCGGGAAGGGTCAGGCATAAATACAGCAGGTATAATTTTATGCCTGCTTATAAGAGACACGACACAACACACGCCAAAGGGTACCAAAATTCCCCAAAAGTGACACAAGCTACAAAGAGTTTATTTTCCCCAAGTGGGAAGGGAGTTCATTCTCTCACCAACCGTTATACCAAGATATCTAACGACCTTTTCATATTTTATGCTGGTCCCACCGAAACAGCATCCCTATCAATCCTAATGCACGGAGGCCGATTGCCAGACAATCTTCCCTTGAGGAGCATTATTAATGTTTTCTCTATTGAGAGTTCGACACCCACACTTGATCCCCATGCGCGCACTTTTTCCAAAACAAACTTCCCTTCAGTTTCAAGTGTTCGTCGTGCTTGACCTTCGACTAAGACTAGTAAGTCATCGGCGAAAGCACTACACTTCTACGGGCCGTGGTGGTTGTCAGGACCAGTGCTGAAACCCGAGCTAAGATCTGCAAGTAGCGAATCCATCATCAAATTCCAAAGGTATGGCCCTCCTATTGACCCCTGAGGACAACCTCTCTGGAACTCTATCGACAAACTATCATGCGCTCGCATGACTGTCGCCCTTCTATCTGTGAAATAGCTCTTCCAGAGTGCTAATCCCTACAACTAACTAACGCCAGCTTGTCTGCCACCCTAGACCATTCTAAAGTATCACAAGCACCCTTAAAATCAATGAATATACCTAAGACATATTTAGACGTTGAGTCCCTGACACATGTGCTCACGTGAGACCATGCATCTTCAACGCTGCGTCCTGGAGTGAAGCCAAATTGATAAGGACATGGATCCGTAATGACTTCCATTAGTCTGTCTATCATGATTCTCTCCAGCACTTTTCCAAGGGCTGGGAGAAGACTTATACCGCGGTATGACCGCGGATCACTGTTCGGCTTGTCCTGAGACTTCAGGAGAGTCATGACCTTTGCATGCTTCCAATCAGTTGGGAAATAGCTTTCCCTAATGCAACTTGCGTAGAGTTCAATCAGGTATTCTGGAACAACTTCCCACACAGCAATAACCATCTCACCTGTTTTACCGTCAAATCCCGGGGATTTTCTCGCCCTAAGTCTATCTACTGCTATTTCCACCTCATTTCTCTCTAACTTAGGAGCTTCAATCTGCTCATTCGCCAACGAGGCAGCTGGAAGCTCAGACCTGGGGAAGAAATTTCTAACTAAGGCTCCTATACAATCTTTCCAGGTTTGGAGAACAATGTCACCTTCCCTGATAGCTCCTATTTCCTGATCCTTTTTTCTACAGATTTTAAAAAGTTGACCCCATGGGCCATCCCTGTTAATATCTAGAAACGAGTTCCAATCACTTTCTTTTGCTCTAGTTAGCATGCTCTTGTATTCTGAAAGGACTTGCCTATAAGCACTCTTAAACTGGTCAACATCTGATTGCCTTGAACTCCTAGCCCTCTGGAATTTCATCCTTGATCTTCTGACTAATCTACGGAACTCGGTCAGTTCAGAGGTCCACCATCTGATCTTCCTTGGGTTTTCCTACTGAATTTCTTGAGGAGCCTATCATTGACTTCCCAATTACTGTTATTCAACCACTGAATTTTACCATCAATTGAGCGCCCTATGAATTCTTGCAAAGAAACTAACACGACCCTACGCTCGATATTAACTCTATATAAGTCCCAATTGACACCAGTGAGATGCCAACGATTAAGAAACTCCCTTTTTTTGGTGAACTTTTGTACCTTACCCTTGTCCGACAAGTAGCCCAACGCATCATAATCGGACGTTTAGACCAATCAAATCAACATCACTCATTTTCACACACTCTGGAGTTCCTGAAATTTCTTCCTCGCTCATAAAATTTTTATCTTTAACAAAATATAAAATTTCCAACGCCGCCGTAGGAAAGTACCACGAGGGTATTATATTTAATATTTAATTTAATTCTTTCTCTTTTATTTTATTTTATTTTATTTTATTTTATTTTATTTTATTTTATTTTATTTTATTTTATTTTATTTTGGTGAATGATCGGCTTGCAGCTGGCAGTCCCCTTACACTTCCATTGGAAACATAAGGTTCCTGCAACAGCGCAAAGCTACACTTGGCGTTGCACAAAAAGACCCCAACATCTATTATCGCCCTATATGCGTCCTGACAATTTAATTGAACAATCCTGACCTTACCTGAGTTGTTATTTTGTAAATCCATTTAAGATTCTTGAAGCCGCCCTATTTACCGCTGCCTTATATAGAGGACATCTAAGTGTCAACATATCGTGACCTGCCGGGTAACCTTTGAAGGCACAATCCCTACAATGAACATCCCTCATACATCTGCGTGCAAAATGGCCCGCAAGTCCACAACGCCTACATTATTCACTTTGCAGTGGCTTTGGACATAGTCCAGGCACAAACATCTGAAGCATGACATGACCAGTGGAAGGTCATCTACCCTATAAGAATAGTGCTTTATGTAGCATCTACCTACGTTTCTCAAAGTCTCTGTTACTTTTTTGCTGCACTAGGATGACATTGAGTGTGTCATCCCTCCCTAGCTTTCCCTCCCATGGTGGTGTAATTAATTTGACTTCTCAAGCCCTCTAGGTTATGCTTGTGAAGCTCCCCCAGAAATTCCGTGGATGTAATCATCCTGTTGACTCTCCTAATGATGAGTCTCGGCCTTATTTCCTTCTTGATTTCAGCTGTTAAGCCTTCCTTCTGAATTTTATCATTTCTGATAGCTAAGTATCTTTCCCTACTAGTAGGGAATAGCACTCTATATCCTGCACTATTCTTCTCAATTGCGTGTACACGCACGCCAAGAACAGGAGCTATCTCCTCTGCAACCTTCTTCTGAACTTCCTTTGAAGTTCTCTTTTCGTTTGCACTAAATTGCAAAGCAAAAGTTTTCCTCGCCTCCTTGATGACCGGGGGAGTGGTCAAAGGCCCTACCTGCATCAACCTCTGTGCATAAGACAACCTCTGGGAGGTTGGAACCGGCTCATCCGGACCTTTACCCAAGGTCCCGTTGGGCCACAGATTTGCATCTGGGGTACCGAAATTTTCCCTTTGCGAGGGGCTGGGATTGGGGTTGCAGTCAAGACTGACATTTGTTTCCTGTCTACATTTAATTTCTTGATTTCCTCTAGTCGCCCTCTCAACCTCTCATTTTCGCATGCTATCTCAAAAACTAGTTTTTCATAATCATGCGTAATTATGATGATCTCCCCAATGCTAACTGGATCTATTTTTTTCTCTGCAATCAATCCTACCATCTTGTCTTTTATGACACCTATTCTCCTAGACCTAGACTCCTAATGAGTCCTTTTGCCCTATCTTATCCTTTGCTTGTTTAACCTCCCTACTTTCATTTACTAACTTCTCAATATTGTTTTCAATATTAAACTTAAAGACTTCCTTACCTTTGCCTGCAGTTTGTTCAGGCAACTTCACCTCCACCACATCGCCGGGTTTTTCAACCCCCGTGGTGGCAGATGACTCCATGTCCATTTCCGTCTTTGTCTTCTTGTCAGGCTTCCACGTTCTGTTCCACCATTTCTCCTTCAGTCACTTCACACACACTTTTCCTTATATACAGCCAAGGCTGCCTTTCTGGCCTTCCTGGCTTCCCGAGCCTTTTCAGCCTTTAGAGCATCTTCGCTCTTGCCGTCACTGTCACTGCTTTTTAAAAAGTCTGACACTCGCGAATCTTTTGACTTCTTTTTTTTATTTTTTATTTGCGACGACGCTCCTGAAAAATTAATTTCAGAGTCGCAGTCTGAAGAAACCGACACCATTTTATTGTCCTTTTCCATCACAAAGGCCAACCTTCTTCACCTATCGAAAAACAATTCGTCGAAAAAGGGACGTACACGGCACGAAGCAATAAACGCACAATTTCCCGAACAAACCGAAAACAACACAGCTGCACTTGTGTTCCTAGAACAACAAATTCGCTCACCAACCACTTAAATGAGTTCCTGGAATTGGAAAACTAAATTTCCCAAATCCACGCTCTAAAATTTGTATAGCCACCAGCTGCACTCGTGTTCCTGGAACAGCAATTTGCTAATTCCTCGCACTTCACCACTTTTATTATCTTTTCCGCACCAAAAATACAGCAGGTATAATTTTATACCTGTTTATAAGGGATGCGCACAACTTCACTGATCCGTAATAAAATATACCGACTCTAAACCTTTCTTCGGAAAAACCGACAACCACCAACAAGCAACAATCACGACAACAAATTCAATTTTATCGGAGCAAAGACAACCGTCCGCCACGAGATACAAAACTGAACTGAGTAAATGTAAATAGGGAAGGTCTCTCTGATGGATCTATTCTTGTACGCGATCTAGGAAAAAAGGACCTCATCAACGCCCCAACACAATTATCCCAAGTAGTATGGGTCACACTTCCCTTTTTAATGCTACCTATCGAAGAAACTTTCCTTCCCTGCAAATGCGATAAACCTTCCCCCAAGGATCATCGCTATGCTCTTCCGCGAAAGACCGCCAATTTTCTTCCTTGGCTGAATATAACATTTGCTTATATTCAGCCGTTTTCCGCCTAAATTCTGTCCTTAGTTCGGAAAAATTTCCATCAGACGCCTCACAGTGGCCCGTTTTGACTTTTTTGCTTGCAAAATTAATATCTTCTAAACAAATAAAGATATCGCCACAAATTTGTATCTTGAAGGAAATTTCCAAGGCTATGGAAATTGTGAGTTTCAAAAAAAAACTTTACAGGGTGTTTCAGAATTTGGTGTTAAAGTAAGAAGTTTTAGATAAGGTTGTAAACATAATGGTATTTTGATATACAATCGTCAAAAATCAATTTCTGAAGTAATCTGAGTTAAGTGACACAGTGGGGAAAAAGGAAAGGAACCAATTCGAGTGAAACAGTGGGGAGAATTTTTTTTATTTTTTTTTTTTTAATTTGTATGCAATTTTTTATTTTTCTGTATAGAAGAGTACATTTATAATGTATTTCAGTAATATATTAGAAGTCAAACTGTGGAAAAAGATAAAAGTAACAAATTGACATATAAAAAACACTAGTTTTTTTTTTAAACTATCATCTAAGTCCGGGGTAATTTGTAATAAACTCATCATTTCTGGAGAGTATTGCTCTTTCAGATCTTTTTGGTTTCTTACATGCCTTAAGGAAGAAATAAGTGTATCCAATTAGGTTGCAAGCATGTTAAATAGGTCTTCATTCTGCCGAATCCTTAAAACTTTGCACGTATTTTATCTGTACTTCTTGTAGTCTTTAATTTTGCACTCCTGGGCTTCTTCTGACAGTTCTCCAAGTAGAAGTGATTGATATTCGATGATATTTTGACTATGGACCAATATTTTGTGAAGAGTAGGCGTGAGTAGTTTTTCAGGATACTTTTTTTTAGAAGCTCTGCTGTTTTCTTAGTATAGTCTCCAAATTTAACTGCATTCACCACTTCCCTGCAATTCAAAACATTCAGTAGGTATTATTTTCAGCATCATAATAACTTCTCCATTGACTCTAGTTATTCGAGCCGTTTCATCTAATTGTTCTCCTTGAAGTGTTTCCATTATTAGTATTTCCATAGCCTTGCTTTGGTTTATCCACATCAAGTCAAAGCTCATCTCGAAAACGCGTTTGGATCGCTTGTTTTCTTCTCTTTTCCATCTCCTTATTCCCAATAGATTCATGAGAATCTTGTTCTTCTTATCGAAGGGTATACGCAAGTTTCAAAATAAATTCGATGCAACTGATTCTAGCATGCAGTGGAGATATTCCATATTGGAAGTTATGTTCATCCTCATTTGATTCATCATGATTGTTGAAGCTTTTCTGTGTCCTTCTGAATATCGGACATGACCGCGTAGACTTTGTTTCTGTCAATTCGTTTAAAAAATTTCCGTCAATCATCAAACAAATTGTTATGCGATGTATCCATTTTAAATATTTTTTTTCAACTATGCGACTGCTCTTTAAAACTTTAAATGATAATTTCATCTAAGTGTTTCATCTTTTTATACCTTAAAAATAAATACCAGCACTAAAAAATATTCAAATCCTTTTATTACTTATAATTTTATGACATCCCATGAAAACTATTTGTTTATTTTATATTAAAATATTAGAAAATTCTTAAATCCGGTAAAAAACACTTATTAATTAAAGTACTTGAATGGAATTTAATGATATCTTCCCAACAATAAATGCATAATTAATTAAAAGTTGTATAAGAGGTTTAAAAGAAATTAGCTATAAAACCCTTTCAAACAAAATTAGGTAATAAATATACATAAAATATGTTTTTCCTTTTAAATAAAAAATCATGTTATTGAAATCCACCACACACAAAACAAAGAACTCTAATTTTCCAAGATTTGATTTTCACACATGAAAAAAAAATGTAGAAAAAATGACTGACCTTATCAAATCAAATCGCTCTAGCTCAGTTGAATGCAAAAGGACGCAGCTGAGCTTTTGGATTTTTATTAAGAAATATATAAGGATTTTGAATCAGCTATGCAATTTGAAGTCGAAAAAGTGTGCAAAAAACAGTGTTTCAAAAAACATTAAATTAAACAATTAAATAATAATTTTTTACTTTTTTTTTTTTTTAATTTTGGTTTAAATAATTACCATAGCATTTGAAAAAAAATAAAAATCAAAACGTTTTAGAAGCTAAGAAAAAAAAATAAAAAACAGATTTTTTTTTCATAATAAAAGAATTATTAACTTTGACTTGCTCTATAAGGCACACCAATAACCTAAATTGAAATTTTTTTTCAAATACTCGAGCTCCAAACATTTTTGAATCCAGTGATATAAAAGTTTTTCATTATATCATTATTTCATACCCGAAGAATGAATATTGCAAACACTTTTGCCTAAATGGGCCATTAGTCGCTGAAAGGTTTTCCTTACGAAATTTCCGAAAGAGAAGATCGTTATCATCCCACACACACTCATTTAAGCGAACGAGTTTAACATCGATGCTTAAATCCTCAAACACACTGAGTGGCATTGACTCAAGTCTGGCTTTGATTAGCTCCTGATACAACGTCCAATTGACATTGTTCAGTTGCCAGCGCCTCTCATTCAGATCCCCCAGGACACCCCGAGTTTCGGTAAGGGGAGTAATCTCAACGATAACTTTGTTGTGGTTACTCACCCCTCTTCCCCCGAGAATTGTCCAGTGAAAGCTGAACGAGCTGTCTGCTGCACCATTCACCAGTGTCACGTCGATGTCACTCTTCCCATTTGTACTATGAAATGTGTACAGCTCGCTCGGTTGATTGATGCTGTACACATTTCTTTCAACCATCCACTCCGTTAGCTCAACTCCCCTGCTAATTTTACGAGATTCGGAAGAATGTCCCCTCATTTTTGAGAACCACGCGGATGAAATTGCGTTGGCATCAGTTCCGAAAATTAGAGAATCGCTTCCCACTTATGCACAATTTCCCGAACAAACCGAAAACAACACAGCTGCACTTGTGTTCCTAGAACAACAAATTCGCTCACCAACCACTTAAATGAGTTCCTGGAATTGGAAAACAAAATTTCCCAAATCCTCGCTCTAAAATTTTTATAGCCACCAGCTGCACTCGTGTTCCTGGAACAGCAATTTGCTAATTCCTCGCACTTCACCACTTTTATTATCTCTTCCGCGAAGGGTCACGCACCAAAAATACAGCAGGTATAATTTTATACCTGTTTATAAGGGACGCGCACAACTTCACTGATCCGTAATAAAATATACCGAGAAGATCGTTGACATCCCACACGGATGAAATTGCGTTGGCATCAGTTCCGAAAATTAGAGAATCGCTTCCCACTTACTCTAACACCCTATTCATGAAACCTATATATTGTTGAATTTCTTCAGAGAATTTGCAGTAAACACTGTAAAGATACATCCTAAAAAACTCACCTTCCACGCACACACTTAGACCATACTCACTTTCACACACTAATAACGCTCCCGTGTTTACATGATTCACCACAATAGCAGCACTGCCACTCCTGTTGGTGAATGATCGCATTGCAGCTGGCAGTCCCCTTAGGCTTCCATTGGAAAAATAAGGTTCCTGCAACAGCGCAAAGCTACACTTGGCGTTGCACAAAAAGACCCCAACATCTATTATCGCCCTATATGCGCCCTGACAATTTAATTGGATTAATTGTACCTTCATGTTTAGAATCGACTTCCCCTCCTAGCTACCTGGTCCTTATACCAAGGACACTTGTCTGACAATATCTCGTGCCCTGCCACCCAACCGTTCTTTGCACAGTCCCTTCAATGAATAGCCTTGGTGCGCATTCTGGCGATGTGCCCCTCGTTTCCACAATTCCTGCAAACAATATCCCTCGCTTTGCACCTAGCGAACATGTGATTTGTGGCCAAGCATCTCCTGCAATTAGGGATTGCCGGAAGTTCTGTAACTTCAAATGAAGAGTATTTAATAAATACTCTTCTGGCGGCCATGAAGAACTTAAAAATGCTTTCGCTACTTTCAATGATGACATCTACGAAACCCGTTCCTACTTTCCATTCTGAAACTATCCTTACATTCTTCTTAAACTCCTCTTCACTGAGGTCGGCCAAATTCTTCCTATGGAGGTCGCTAGCAAATGCTTCTACACTGAACTGCCTAAGACTCCTCTTAATCACAACTTTTTGACCTAATTTGGTGCTGAACTACCCAGTTAGACCTAGCTCCTTCATTTTGGGATGATCCAAAATTCCTACCCTTTCATTTTCCGTAGGAACCCTAACAACGAATTCGCCCTTCTTATTTGCGCCGATTGAGTGGACCCTAATCTTCCCTAGTTCAGGACCTACCGACTGGGTGAATTTAGTCCTAACGTCCTCTTCTGACTTTCCTTCTTTATTTTCTTTATTCATCTTAACCGTTTCACTGTCACTCGCATTGGCTTTTTTTAGTGAGTTTCTTTTTCTTCCCCTTGTCCGATACATAGCCCAACGCGTCACAATCGGACGTTAAACCCACTAAGTTGATATCACTCATTTTCACTTCCACACTTAGCACGCACTTTGGAGTTCTTGGAATTTCTTCCTCGCTCATAAAATGTTCTTCTTAAAATATAAAAATTTCCACCGCCGTAGGAAAATACCACGAGGGTATTATTTTTATTTATTTTCCGACAAACAATTCTCCGAAAATGGGACGTACACGGCACAAAACAATGGACGCACAATTTCTCAAAATAACCCAGCTGCACTTTGAGTTCCCAGAACAACAATCTGCTCGCACACTGTTTTAACTGTTTTAACTACTTAATGAGTTCCTGGAATGGGAATACAAAATTTTCCAGTTCCTCGCTCTAATACTTTATAACCACCAGCTGCACTTATGTGTTCCTGGAACAGCAATTTGTTTGTTCCTCGCACTTTCACCACTTTTTATTTACCTTTCCGGGAAGGGTCAGGCATAAATACAGCAGGTATAATTTTATGCCTGCTTATAAGAGACACGACACAACACACGCCAAAGGGTACCAAAATTCCCCAAAAGTGACACAAGCTACAAAGAGTTTATTTTCCCCAAGTGGGAAGGGAGTTCATTCTCTCACCAACCGTTATAACAAGATATCTAACGACCTTTTCATATTTTATGCTGGTCCCACCGAAACAGCATCCCTATCAATCCTAATGCACGGAGGCCGATTGCCAGACAATCTTCCCTTGAGGAGCATTATTAATGTTTTCTCTATTGAGAGTTCGACACCCACACTTGATCCCCATGCGCGCACTTTTTCCAAAACAAACTTCCCTTCAGTTTCAAGTGTTCGTCGTGCTTGACCTTCGACTAAGACTAGTAAGTCATCGGCGAAAGCACTACACTTCTACGGGCCGTGGTGGTTGTCAGGACCAGTGCTGAAACCCGAGCTAAGATCTGCAAGTAGCGAATCCATCATCAAATTCCAAAGGTATGGCCCTCCTATTGACCCCTGAGGACAACCTCTCTGGAACTCTATCGACAAACTATCATGCGCTCGCATGACTGTCGCCCTTCTATCTGTGAAATAACTCTTCCAGAGTGCTAATCCCTACAACTAACTAACGCCAGCTTGTCTGCCACCCTAGACCATTCTAAAGTATCACAAGTACCCTTAAAATCAATGAATATACCTAAGACATATTTAGACGTTGAGTCCCTGACACATGTGCTCACGTGAGACCATGCATCTTCAACGCTGCGTCCTGGAGTGAAGCCAAATTGATAAGGACATGGATCCGTAATGACTTCCATTAGTCTGTCTATCATGATTCTCTCCAGCACTTTTACAAGGGCTGGGAGAAGACTTATACCGCGGTATGACCGCGGATCACTGTTCGGCTTGTCCTGAGACTTCAGGAGAGTCATGACCTTTGCATGCTTCCAATCAGTTGGGAAATAGCTTTCCCTAATGCAACTTGCGTAGAGTTCAATCAGGTATTCTGGAACAACTTCCCACACAGCAATAACCATCTCACCTGTTTTACCGTCAAATCCCGGGGATTTTCTCGCCCTAAGTCTATCTACTGCTATTTCCACCTCATTTCTCTCTAACTTAGGAGCTTCAATCTGCTCATTCGCCAACGAGGCAGCTGGAAGCTCAGACCTGGGGAAGAAATTTCTAACTAAGGCTCCTATACAATCTTTCCAGGTTTGGAGAACAATGTCACCTTCCCTGATAGCTCCTATTTCCTGATCCTTTTTTCTACAGATTTTAAAAAGTTGACCCCATGGGCCATCCCTGTTCCTATCTAGAAACGAGTTCCAATCACTTTCTTTTGCTCTAGTTAGCATGCTCTTGTATTCTGAAAGGACTTGCCTATAAGCACTCTTAAACTGGTCAACATCTGATTGCCTTGAACTCCTAGCCCTCTGGAATTTCATCCTTGATCTTCTGACTAATCTACGGAACTCGGTCAGTTCAGAGGTCCACCATCTGATCTTCCTTGGGTTTTCCTACTGAATTTCTTGAGGAGCCTATCATTGACTTCCCAATTACTGTTATTCAACCACTGAATTTTACCATCAATTGAGCGCCCTATGAATTCTTGCAAAGAAACTAACACGACCCTACGCTCGATATTAACTCTATATAAGTCCCAATTGACACCAGTGAGATGCCAACGCTTAAGAAACTCCCTTTTTTTGGTGAACTTTTGTACCTTACCCTTGTCCGACAAGTAGCCCAACGCATCATAATCGGACGTTTAGACCAATCAAATCAACATCACTCATTTTCACACACTCTGGAGCTCCTGAAATTTCTTCCTCGCTCATAAAATTTTTATCTTTAACAAAATATAAAATTTCCAACAACGCCGTAGGAAAGTACCACGAGGGTATTATATTTAATATTTAATTTAATTCTTTCTCTTTTATTTTATTTTATTTTATTTTATTTTATTTTATTTTATTTTATTTTATTTTATTTTATTTTATTTTATTTTATTTTATTTTATTTTATTTTATTTTATTTTATTTTATTTTATTTTATTTTATTTTATTTTATTTTATTTTATTTTATTTTATTTTATTTTATTTTATTTTATTTTATTTTATTTTATTTTATTTTATTTTATTTTATTTTATTTAATTTTATTTTATTTTATTTTATTTTATTTTATTTTATTTTATTTTGTTTTGTTTTATTTTATTTTATTTTATTTTATTTTATTTTATTTTATTTTATTTTAAATTTTTAGGTTACCCTACTGAATAAGTGTTTCATTAATTGCATCCAAAAATAAAGATCAATAAAGCCCAAATAAAACCTTAAAATTTAAAATAAAATAAAATAAAATAAAATAAAATAAAATAAAATAAAATAAAATAAAATAAAATAAAATAAAATAAAATAAAATAAAATAAAATAAAATAAAATAAAATAAAATAAAATAATTATGGAAAATGGTGGAATCCCATCGGAACTCATGACAAGTAGGACTATTTTTGTACCCAAAAAGTCTGGAGCTTCAGAACCAGGCCACTTCAGACCAATAAGCATTACTTCGGTTGCAGTAAGGCAGATGCACAAGATCTTCGCTACTAGACTTCGGTCTAGTGGTCTTATCGATGAGAAACAAAGGTGCTTAGAGGATGGATGTGCAGAAAATCTTGCGGTTCTGGCTACACTACTGGATGACTCGAGACGCAACCTTAAGGAGTTACATATCGCGTCACTTGATGTAGCCAAGGCATTTGACAGCGTCAGCCATCATGCTATCAGTGAAATGTTGAGACGAAGAGGCCTACCATCTGCCTTCAACAACTACATCACAAGGGCATATCAACTTTCAACTACTGTGATCGAGAGTGATGGAGAGAGGTGGAGGAGATAAGGGTGCAGAGAGGAGTCAAGCAGGGAGATCCACTGTCTGCATACATATTTTTTATGATCATTGACGACGTGTTGGCAGTAATACCTTCAGATGTTGGATACGGCATAAACGACAGTAGAATAAACGCCTTTGCCTATTCTGACGACATCATCCTGGTGACATCAACAAAACATGGTATGCAGACATCCCTTAACCTGATGGAATCGAAGGCTGAGGAAAAAGGTCTCCTAATGAACACCTCGAAGTGTGGAGCAGTCTCTATAGTCCCGGATGGGAAGAGGAAAACATACAAAGTCCTGAGCCAGAAACAGTTTAATTTGAAGAATGGAGCAGTTCCCCAATTGGCGTCATCCCATGAATGGAAGTACCTCGGTGTGGACATTAGACCAATTGGGCCAAAGAAGGCTGGACACGATTTGGCTCCGTATATGGAAAGTCTGAGCAAGGCTCCTTTAAACCACAGCAAAGACTGAAAATATTACGGAGCTTCCTCATCCCTAGATTGTACCATAGATTGGTTCTGTCATAAGGTTCTTAGGAAGGACGGAGTCACACTGTATACGAAAGAGGCAAGGGAGAAATGGTGTGCTGAAGGCCTTTATGAATCAACAGATGGTGCTGAAATTAGAGAAGCCGCTAAGTCAAAGCAAAGCTATGGATGGAGAATAGCCTTTTTGCTGTCCCTGGTAGAGAATTCATCCAAAATATCTATGTTCGAGTCAACTGTCTTGCAACCTAGATTCGAACGACGAGAGGCCTAGGAGAACTCGTAGTGATGTTCGGTGTCGAGCAGGTTGCAATATGGAGGAAACAGCTGCACATGTCATCCAGGGCTGTCATCGTACGCATGGTGGTCGTATTAGAAGACAGAATGCAGTATGCAAGACACTGGTTCATGGACTTAAAGACAAAGGATACAGAGTGCAGGAAGAGCCTCATATACATACAGTGGAGGGTCTTAGAAAACCGGATATCGTGGCGACTAAAGATGGTAGAGTCCATGTCATCGACTCCCAAGTTGTGAGTGGAGCAACATCGATTAATAGCGCACACGAAAGAAAAAAGTGCTACTATGCTAACAACACCGACTTGGTCAACCAGCTAGCAGCTGCGAATAATGTCAGAACAACAGACATCTCCCTTTCGACATGTACCATTTCATGGAGAGGAATATGGGCATCAAAGTCGGCCGAATACTTGCAGCGCCTTGGGTTATCGAAGAAACTCTTAGCCGGAATAACAACAAGAGTACTACAAGGAAGTTCTACCAATTGGAACAGGTGGAACAAAATGACCAGTGTGGTTAGAACAGGAGTTGGCTAACTACGTCACATACTCTGGGGACACGCCCCCGCAACATCAAGAAATCCGGAGCGAGAAAGAAGGCGGCTCATGTAATAACATCGCATGTGAATATGTGATTTTGGTTGGTGAGGGTCCAACACTACTAGCTGAATTCTTGAAATTTGAATTTCGTTCCCCGGATAGTAGTTTACGTAACCAATTGTGGAATTTTCTTGCTAAAAATCTTAAGATATATCGCAAGGTATGTTTTTTTGATTTATAACGACTATCAATTAACAATCAATTCAGAACTAGCACGGACTTGGGGAATCCGACTGTCTAATTAAAACAAAGCATTGTGATGGCCCTAACGAGTGTTGACACAATGTGATTTCTGATCAGTGCTCTGAATGTCAAAGTGAAGAAATTCAAGTAAGCGCGGGTAAACGGCGGGAGTAACTATGACTCTCTTAACTATGACTCTCTTATTTAGAGATCATAGACGCGCCTATACTCTACCTCCTCGTGGTGCCCGAGGGTAACGTACACATTATAATATGTGTAAGGCTAACAGAGTAAGGCTTCTTGGTGTTACCAGCCCCTTCGGTCAATTCTTTTTTGGTCCAAAATAAAATACAATGCCTCGGATAAATAATAATATTTCAAATCCAGTGCCCACTGGCTCTGCAAACCAACAAATACAAAACAACCCCGAACACCAGTGTCAATACTGTCAAAGAGTATTCGGTACAGCAAATGGTTTAGGAGTCCACAAAAAAAAAGAGCCCATCCAAATGAATTGGATGGTGAACGACTGCGAGTAGATATAAACGCAAGGTGGTCGGATGAGGAAAGCAGTATGTTAGCAAGGAAAGAAGCCGAGTTAGGGAAAGAAGGCACTCGCTTCATGAACATTGAGCTGGCGTAAATAGAAGAACACGAAGACGAAAAGAATACCGTGAAGTGCAGCGGAACTGGGCGAAGCATCAGAATAGTTGCATTAAATCAATTCTTTCAGGTCCACAAACGGGTACGATGCCTCCAAAGGACATCATGTTACATGGGAGAATGTTTTCAATCAACGATCTGACGCTAAGCCCGAAGATATGAATACCATCTCTCAAAAAATTCAATATGGCAGCCCATCACAATCGATGAAATCGAAAAGACCAAGGTGGCGACTTCAACCTCACCTGGTCCGGATATATTAACTGCTAAGCAGTTGAATAAAATACCAAATAATGTGAAAAGCACTATTTACAACCTTATACTATGGTGTGGCCGGTTACCACAACATCTAATGGAAACTAAGACAACGATGATACCGAAGAAAGCGGATGCATCAAGGCCGGGCGTGTATAGGCCGATCTCCGTACCGTCTGTCATAGTAAGGCAATTACATGGTATCCTGGCAAACAGACTTACCTCTGCAATAACGCTGGACCAGAGACAGCAGGCCTTCACGTCCACGGACGGCTGCGCCATTAATGCCAAAATTTTCGACCTTCTACTGAGATACCAGCACCAGAATTTTTCAAGCTGTTTCATAGCGAGTCTGGACGTAGCCAAAGCGTTCGACTCGGTGTCACATCCGACAATAATGGATTCTCTAATTGGATATGGGGCCCCAAGAGGATTCATCGAATATATGGAAATGTTCTACACCAATTCCTCAACAAGGATTATTACTAGGGAATGGTGCTCAGAACCAATAACACCTAAAAGTGGCGTGAAGCAAGGCGACCCGATGTCACCAATTATATTTAATATAGTAATCGATAGATTGCTAAAATCGCTGCCAGCAGAAATATGTGGGAATATTGGAACGGCGTCCGTGAATGGACTAGCTTTCGCAGACGACCTCATTCTATGCGCAACAACACAAGCAGGTCTCCAGAAGCTGCTAGACCATACCCACACTTTTCTTCAATCATGTGGTATGCTTGTCAACCCATCAAAATGCAACACAATCAGCATTAAAGGTCAGCCAAAACAGAAAACAAATATAATTTTGGGACATCAGTTGAACATAGCTGAACAAAACATCCCAGCTCTGAAAAGGACTGACAAATTGAAGTATCTTGGGATAGAGTTTTCCCCCAAAGGGAACTGTCCCTCAAACTGCAACGTGTAACTGGGGCCCCTTTAAAACCTCAGCAACGCCTGCATGTTTTGAGGACAGTACTTATTCCCCAGATTTATCACCAGCTTACATTAGGAAAAGTACATATCGGCGCCCTAAATAAAATTGATAGGAAGATAAGGCATGAAGTGCGTAGATGGCTTGACCTACCACACGACACAACAACCGCGTACTTCCATGCCTCGGTTGAAGATGTAGGACTTGGAATACCATCGGTCAGGTACTCCGCTCCACTAATGAGTTACAACCGATTAAGCAACTTGTCCCTACCCAATCTAGAAGCAAACACCAGCGCCAATACCCACCTAGCCAACGAAATCGACATTGCAGCGAGAGGGTTGAACCTGCATAATACAAATATTCGCAACAGAGAGCAGCCCAGTAGGGCAACGAAACTGCATAATTCAGTTGACGGAAAAGGACTCAAGGAAGCCAAAGGAGCCAAGTCATCACATCGATGGATAAGGGAGTCAACAAAGCTGTTGACAGGACGCGATTTCATCCATTGCATCAAGACCAGGATTAAAGCCCTGCCGACCAAATCCCGAACTTCGAGAGGACGTGATGGCCATGACCGAATATGCAGAGCAGGATGCCCCCGGAACGAGACCTTAAATCATATTGTCCACACGGAGAAAAAATAAGGTATGAACCACCTTATTTCTGGTATATTTAACTTTAATGTAAAGTTCAAATAGGGATGACTCCCCAATAAAATGGAATTTACCTTACTTTTCTAGTAAATTTATAGCTTATGATTAACTTTACAGTAAAGCCTTTTTTTGTATGAATTTCTAATAGAAATTACTAGAAAGTTAGGTACATATTTTACCTTACTATAAGGCTGAAAATACTGTTTTTTAAAGTAAATTGAACTTCTCTATGGAAGGTATATAATTTAGTTACAGATTGGATCAAATAAAGTCAATTTCATTTTTATTGATGACATTTTTCTAAATAAAATTGTATGCATTTATCTTACAAAAATTAAAATAAAAAAGGTGATTTTTGTAATTATTGAAAAGCATAACTATGTAACACGTACTTAATCCTCAAAGCTATTTAGAACTAAGTAACGTATGACCCTGTTATGTTT